>NC_051181.1:128954968-129019855 GCF_013339695.2 Rhipicephalus sanguineus
CTCGTGTTCATCGTAGCAGTGTTTGTAGATTTCCCAATTATTGATAATTTCCAAAGCTAACCAACCAGCTGAAATGCTGAACAGGAAATAAGTCTCAATTTATCAGCATTACGTGCATTTCATATACACTCGGATTTGTATCTGTAGACTGCAGCCTAATGAATTTGAAGGCTATCAGTCATTAACGTATGAGAAGTAAGCATGTCATTTGAGATTAGGATCTTGGGCCCTGCCTCCTCTAGCTTGATATCTACCAGTGTTGCGGAGTTGCACTCCGGAATTGGAATGAATCCGGAATCATTCCGCATTTTCGCGACCCTGTAATGGAATGGGAATGGCATGGGGACAACGCTTGGTGGAATGGAATGGGAATGGAATTAAGCGCCTTTTGTACGGAATGGAATGGGAATGGGATTGCGTCTTTTTTCCGTAAATAGAGCACGTTTTTGTCTATGCGCTGTTTTTCAAACTTCAAACATTAGTAAGTTAGAGCCTCGAATTTAGCAATAAAGCCGTATTTTTTAAATGGCTTGGCTGATTACAAGCACGGTACATTTATAAGCAACGTGCCTACTACAAACCGAGGCATAAGCTAGTGTACAAACAAATGTATTATCCCCAGCAGATACTGAAGGGAAAACAATGTATCCCTGCGAGTTGGTTCCCATTGATACCCCCACACGAAAGTAACACATACTCTAAGCACAGCCTGATCTTTATGTCACGAGCACTTTAGTACTTGACACCCGTGAATAACCCTTTCCGATTTAGGTACCAGACCAAATGCCATCTTCATGCTTTAAGTCTGCAAGTGCCTTCTTAGAATAGGCTCCTGAACATCCACAGTATGCTCATCGTCACGACACAGATTCGCACGCGCTCAAAAAACAGAAACACGCAGCGCACTCGCGCCACTCCAACAACAGTCCAGTCAAAGCTTCGGACGGCCGAGGCGCCGAGCGCCAGCGCCTCCTCTCCCCTCATAAAAAAAAACAAAAAAGAGAAAAATAACTGCCACACACTCTCTCCCTTCTTGGTGTTTCGGGAGGAAAAGGAAAAAGCACCTAATTTCTGTCTGCCTTTAGGCGACACGGCGCGGTGCCTTATAGGGGTGGGGTAAGGGGGGATAAAAGAAAAGTAGAAGAAGAGGAAAGGAAGTGATCGGATGTCGGCAGCGCGACGAAGAGAAGAAGATGCCGAGAAGCGGAACAGGCGTCCTTCAGGAGCGGTTTCCTCCTCGCAACGGAGCAGTGCGAGGAGGAATCCGGTCTCCTGGGGTGAAGTCGGCGGTGGAACAGCCGTCGGCCGGTGCCGGTTTCCTCCTCTCACTCCTTCGTTTTTTTTCTCGCGTGCACGATCCCTCGAGGAAAGAAAATTACGCTGCCCAGATCGCCGAATCGTCATTGACGCCACCGAAGCCGCATTACGGAATGTTTTGCGAGGCCTCGTTACAGCGCTTACTAATGCATCGCCAAAGATTGTGAGAAAGGGGAGGCAGTTGATATTCGCCCCTCACGCTGTGAACTTATCTCACAATATGATTTGTTCAAAAGCATAGCGCATTCACACTGTTGCTACTTAAAATATTCCAGTGCTACTGTTGACGTGGACAGGACTGAACGTCGAATGTGGTGACGCTGGAATGTTTAGAGCAAGAAGCTTACAAACTAGTTCCGCAACGTCTTGTAATTAGTTCACATTGTTCTTTGTGCGCATGTCGCTTTGTAAGCAACGACGAAGAGGACAAAAGTATATGATTTTCATTCGACCCTAACAACCCCCCCCCAACCCCTATCTACATTCTACCTGTCCGAAGACGTCGCCCTTATACGAGCGAGTGATGCCACGGACGCATCCATTCTTGCGCGTAGCTAGGGGTGGCGCCTCCTCTTTGACTGACCTGCGCATGCCGCTGCCGTCGTGCTCTCTGCGGATACTTCGCCATTGTCAATTGCTTTAGATATCGGCCGCGGCTCGACGATCAGGTGAGCAACTGGAGAGCCACGCCGGCGGCAGCATGAGAGAAAAACAGGCTCTTCGAAACGCACGTTTCTGAAGAAGCTTCCCGCCTCAGAGTTGCCAGTTCCGCTTATAATAAACGGATTTGGGCTGCTTTAAAGTGCGTAGCATGCACTTTAGAGGTCCGGCTTGTCAATCCACTGTCTCATGTCGCATGGTCACGCAGTGCCCAATACAGGCCTAAAACTAGGTTAACAATGCTCAAAACCAGTACAAAATAAACTAGAAAAGGTCTAAAATAACATAAACTATATGATTTATCTAAAATCGCTAAAGACGCTTCTGAAACATCCGGCTAACGCCTGCACCGCGCAAGAGAGGGCGCCACCACCTAGGCAAGCGCGTGATTGCCCAGGGAATCGCTGAATTGCACCTGCTACGTACGTCCGCAAGTTTCACAGTAGTGGAGCTGTATTCAGCGCAGGATTTAGAACTACACCATGTCCTACCCAAGAACAACGTTAACTCTAAATTACCGCAGAATAGCGCTGGATTAGAGCAGAATTAGCGCTACATTTTTTGTTGTATTTTGAGCATTCTGCTATAAATAACTTCGGACTGCGTGCACCAATCGGTGCCTTTCCACTTATCTGTCGATCGTTCAGTCGATCAAATTCGCAAGTAAAAAAATTGGGGACGCTTAAGCTTCGCCTTTAAGAGCTGAACGCGATAGCGATATTCTGTTCCTACTGCGCAGTCGAACACTACGAGGGTTTAACAGAGTGCGCCCACTAAGGCGTGTGCCTTATGTAATGGGTAGCACGCTTTAAACCAGGAGCAATTATGCGCGAGAAACTTCTTCGAAGTTGCGATGCACCCACTACGTGGTCTTAAGGAATACGCGCACTAATGTGTGCGCCCTTTGTAATGGGTGGCTGTCTTTAAACCACGAAGTCGTTATGATATTGGCATGGTGTGACGCCCTATGGCAATGTACACTTGTACCACGCAATATTACTGCGATATTACATCTCGTACTGTGACACTTGTATAAGGACGCGTATTTTTGGGAAGCATGAAAGTTACTTTCAGTGCAGCCCAAGCAAGGGCGTGGCTGTGTGGTAGAACACCTGCTTGCCACGCAGACGGCCTGGGTTCGATTCTCATCGGACCCAACATTTTATTATTTTATTATTTGCAGCTTTTTCGATTTTTCGGTCACGGACATGATGATGATTTTTCGCTCACAACCAACGGCCCGACGCCGACAGCGCAATTTCTGCGATACGAGCTCTTTAACGCTATCGCGTTAAAAAGGAGTTTGAAAGTTTCAAAGGGGTTAAAAATCCTCCTTAAGGCGAAAGCCCTAAGCGTCTCGTTGCGCGGCCCCTTGAGCAAGACACGTCAGGCGAATGAAGTGAATGCTAGGATCCACGCGACGCAAGTTACTGAGGATATCATCATGCGAAGTCATCAAGCGACGTCATCGTATGACGTCACAGACCATCGAAATTTGGTGCCTCGCCATGACGTCATATGATGACATCATGATGTGACGGCATTGATGATATCAATGCACTCTACTAAGAATGTCAAGGTAACTTAATGCGCGTCTCTCACACTGCGGCTTGTTATGACTTGCAAGAGGTCTGGTCCTGCTGTATAACTTTATGCATTATTACCACGTAACGTCTAAAGCCGGCTTTGGCCCGTCAAGTGTTACAGGAAAGTGTCACGGTACGACCAACACTGCGACACGGCACTTGGAGCGTCAACGTTTCTCTCCCCCGCCAACCGAATCGCTCCGTGAGCTATTTTCGCCGCTGCCGCCGGCTGCCACGCAAGCTAACTACCAATCCGTGCCCTGATTGTCTCCTCACACGGGCGTCGTCGTAGCAACCGAACATTGTTCTCCTCACCTGGGCTACCTGCCTCACCCCCTCCGCCTGTCGGGAAGAAGAAACCGCGATGCCGGCAGCGAGCCGACGGGAGCGCGCGCCCCGAGACCTCCACTCTTGTCACGTGACTATCGCACCGGCAACTTGGACAACGGGCCGCTGCTTGACGAGCGCAGGCGCCGACGGGTGGAACGCCGCCTCGGCACACTTTCCGCCAGCTTTCACGCACTTTAAAGGGGCCCTGCAACACTTTTCCTAGTAATGATCGAATGGCTTCATTAAAGAAGTTTATTGTCTGACGAATCGACTGCTGACAAACTTTTAGAATCCGTCAATTACTAGTGGAGCTGCAGGGATTTGCCGCACGCTTTAAGCTCTTTCTCTCTCCTCCTTACTGCTGACCAGAAGGTCGCGGGTTCTATCCCGGCCGTGGCGGTTGCATTTCGATGGAGGCGAAATGCTCGAGGCCCGTATTGTGCGATGTCAGGCACGTTAAAAAGCACCAGATGGCAGCACTTTCCGCAGCCCTCCACAACGACATCTCTCGTAATCATATCGTGGTTTTGGGACGTAAAAACCCAGATATTATTATTATTATTATTATTATTATTATTATTATTATTATTATTATATTATTATTATTATTATTATTTTCTGTTTCTTTGAAAGCGCGGCTTAATTTCAGTGTGATCGCGAGAGAGAGAGTGGGCACGTGGCGGCATCCCACGGCGGCCGCGGTAACTATGGATGTCCACGATGCTCAAATCAGCCAGTGGCCGTGGACTTTGGCTTATAGCGCCGGTCATTTGAGTATATGGGCATCATTTGTCGAGAAAAGAGGAGCGATTTGTAGCTGACTGAGAATTATTGTAAATTTCAATCCGCCTGCTGCGCTATAATGTTTGGCTCACATGTTCCCAGGAGCATCGACTACCGATCGGCGGCATTTTCTGACCATGCTCACGAAGTGCTTGCTGCAGGGTCCATGATCGTCTTACGTCCACGGAAGGACGGACAGTTCGAACGAAATGTGAAACGATATACGAGTACTTGTGTGTCCTGCACTATAGGAGAGCGGTCAGATTCAGCGGTGCAGACCGTACACTTCCATGGAGCCGAATTATAAGAGCGGCGCTAGCTGCGTGTCACAATAACAACCGTCAAGACTGCTCTACTGACGCGGAGGGTGCACAATAAATTACATTACGATTAATGGAATTTCAAATCGGTAGTAAAACCACGAATAAAACACTGCGTCTCCGGCGCAGTGCCTTTAAACCATGCTCGTGATACGAACTTTCGATGTAAGAGAGACAGAGATAAAAAAAAACGTTTATTTAGTTTTGCACTAGGGAAATCCAGGAACAGAGAAGTGCGCCAGATGAATGCGTCACGTCATCTAAATCAGATGAAGGCCTTGTACCCGCGATGCAAACCCCGTGTAAAGAGACAGTGCTTTCTACAAAGGCATTGTTGAATTTCGTAATAGTGGAGTAAGAGCCCTCTCTAGGATAACATGTAAAGCCGACAAGGAGGATCGTGACATCAACATAATTATGCATTGCGAAACTTTAAAGCGAAACATGCGTTCCGGTGGTCGCGAGATGCGCCTTTTGTGGTGCCGTTCCAGACGCTCACGAACGTTAGAGAGAAGATCAAAAGGCGCCATGCCGATGCCGCCCTACAACATGTTTCGTGGAAAGATACAGCATACAATAAAAAGTCACAGTTTCACGCGGTGGCGTCACAAAATCACGCGGTGGCGTCCAGCACATTTTGTGCCCGGCATTCTACATCGCGAGTGGGTGCAGGAAGGGGCAACTTTTTCGTGCACGTCTCGAGGGCAATTTTCAAATTGAATGAAAATGTAGGAGCGTTGCCTTTAAAGCGCGCCCTTCGCGCTATCTCGCGGGGGTAGAGAACACGCTGAAGCTCCACCGATAATCTGCGTACCGCCAGCGGTACATGGTGTATATAAATAGCCTCGCCGTTAGTACGACTGCGCATGCATTCGTGTAGTAGAGTTGTCTAACGCAGCGCACTGCGGAGGGAGGGGTCGCAGGTTCAAATCCCGGTCGGACGCTTCGGAAGTTTTTTTTCTTCTGATTTATTTTTAGATGCGAAAGCACCTTATGGTCGGGGAGGGTCCGTTCCTGCGGCGTCCGCACCCATAGTGCGCATGCGCCAACTCTCCTCCCTGCTCCTCGCGTGAGCGCGAGGAGGTGGGTGGAGCAGGTGGCCGTGAGGGCTGCCTCCGTTTCGTTTCTCCTATAAACGCCGTCACGCGCTTGCTCCCGTTGCACTCTCCTTCGCAACGGCGCTATGGACGCTCGCGAAGCTGAACGTAAACGGCAACGCCTCAGCAAGCGAATCTCGAAGCTGCGGAAAGCGCGCGTTCGCTATACTTCCGTCATTTTCTCTTTGTGCAACGGTTTGCGAAATGCCATGAACAACGTCAACGTCGGCGCTAGTTGCAGCAGCAGCGCCACCGCCGCGGAGCAGAGGAAGGCTCAGGAAGCCGAACGTAAACGTCAGCGTCGGCAAGCGGTAATTCAAACGCCTCGACAACCACCGTCTCATAAGTCCACATAAGAGAAACGGAACTCGGCGCACCCCCCGCGATGCTTTCAGGTCCCACCACGGTTGCCCGTAGGGGGAGATGATGTTGTAATTTTTCTTGTGGCTTTTTATATCTACATACATATAGATATACGGGACATGACGGCTGATAGCAAAAACGGCCGAGACTTTCCATATAATTCTATCGCAATAAAATCGTACGCTTACGTATCACTTATAGACAAATCCCAAGGAAAATTCTACGCTGATTTTTTTTTTTTTCGCCGAGTCGCTTGTAGAATCTTCAGGTCCTACTTGTCGCGTTTGATGGTCTTATTCGCGTTTTCCAGCAAATATAGCTATTTTCATGCTCGTCAGGTTTCACTAATAGCGCGTTTGTCGATTACCTTTTGTAGCTGAGCGGTCAAAATCAAACATACATTGGGGGTGTGAATGAGCAACGTTAGCTGTGCACAGGCAAACGTGCAATGAACAGAGTAGAGAATACTCTGAAGGCCTATGTTAAGAAGCAATTATGTCTTTTCGTTCAGACTTGCGCGTATTTTCTCTGTACAATAAAGAAGTTTTAAAGTTCGTGTAGCCACTTTAGGGCCCGACTTGTCGTCCATTCACTGTCTCATGTCGCATTTATTTTTTTTTTATTTCAATACTGCAGGCCCTTCACGGGCCCATGCAGGAGTGGGTTGAACATAAATACAATCACAAAAGTGGAAAAAAAATGAGACCATATATACAGATCAAAGAGTATGAGCACATACAAAATGAACAAAGAATACGAACATTATGCAGTAATAAGGTGTTCAATAAACAGTAAAACAGCAGTATAACTTGTGCAGGCTTAAAGGATACTCTATGAAATTACTAATGCCACCAATCATTTTTACCACTTGAATTCTAAATTCTGAATGCTGCTAATGAATTCATCGACAGATGAGCAGTTTACACCACCAGCAGGCAGTGTATTTCAAGGGAAATGGTGTGTGGAAATAAAGAATATTTATAAGTGTTATTATGACAGGGGTTTTTTATATGGTCACGCAGTGGTCGATACAGGCCTGAAACAAGGATAACAACGCTCAAAACCGGTGCAATATAGACTAACAAGGTCTAAAATAATATAACCTACAGAAATAGCCAAGAATTAATCGCAACAATTTACCTAAAATCGCGAGAACCGCTTCTGAAACATCCGGCTGATGCCTGCACCGCGCAAGAGAGGGCGCCACCACCTTGGCAAGCGCACGATTGCCAAGGGAATCGCTGGGTTGCCCGCGCTACGCTTTTCCTCAGGTCTCACTGTAATGGCGATGCATTAAGCTCGGGATGTATAACTACACCAGGGCCTGCACAAGCACGACATTAGCGCTGCATTAACCGCAGAGTTAACGCTGGATTAGAGCAGAAATTAGAGCTTACATTAAGCGCTGGATCGAGTTTTCTTTTTACCTTTCCTTCGTATTTCGCATTTGTTATTAAAAGTATTACAAGTATTTCAAGAATGAGAAGATTTGTTAAACTAATACGTCTTTCGAGCTTCGATAAAGCCGGCCGTTGTTGTTTTTTTTTCTTGGGAGGGGGGGGGTTATTTCGGAATTATTATTGGCTTGTTAGCTCGGTGGCATCTGGCAGCTGTGTTGACAGCGGTTTGGCGTATCACGTGATCGGTCGCATCGGTGGTTCATTTAAATCGGTTTAAACCGTGCATAAGTGCTTGCCGGGTTGCAGGCTAGAATTACTCTGCAAAATCCAAAAAGGTAACGGTGTAACCGAAATTGCTTGTGGGGTCTCTATATACTAGCGCTTTCGAAAATTCGTATTGACAAAACAAGCAGCCACATGAATAAAATCGCTCCTGAAAAAGAAACCGAAAAGGTATACTGGGAATGGGAATCGGATAGATTGATTGGTTGACTAATTGGTTGAGCTTTCTTTGGTTATTGACTGGCTGAGGGACCTAGCCAATGATTGATTCACTCACTCACTCACTCACTCACTCACTCACTCACTCACTCACTCACTCACTCACTCACTCACTCACTCACTCACTCACTCACTCACTCACTCACTCACTCACTCACTCACTCACTCACTCACTCACTCACTCACTCACTCACTCACTCACTCACTCACTCACTCACTCACTCACTCACTCACTCACTCACTCACTCACTCACTCACTCACTCACTCACTCACTCAACAATCGAATGAGATGACTACGGTCGGCGGATAAGAAAAATAAGAACATGGCTTTCTCTTTCCAGTCGTCTTTTTGTACGCAGCGATGTCATTCATTCGAATTAAAAAGACCCCAGCTGGTCGTTGCACGGAATTGTGGTCATTGATTGGGTAGTCATCGTTCATCGGGTAGTGAAAGTTGATTGGGTATTGCTTGCTTGCAGTGAGTGGTGAATGCGGGCCAATGTTGTTGCTGCCTGCCTAATCAACTGATGCTCAGCGAGGCAATGTGTTGTTATTTTTCTTCTTTTTTACGAAATGCGCATTATTACTGGAAGTTTTTTTTTCAGAACAAATTATAGTTTGTTGATAAGCAAGCGGTGACACAGCATAGTTTCCATAATCATCATCATCAGCATTATATTATTATTATTATATTATTATTATTATTATATTATTATTTATTATTATTATTATTATTATTATTATTATTATTATTATTTTCGGAACCCTCCACTACGGCGTGCCTGATAATCGTATTGTAGTTTTGGCACGTAAAACTCGAGAAATTATTCATTGTTATTCCTTCATACAAGTGAGGCACTCGCCCTTTGAAGAGTCACGCTGTCTCCCCGCCTTCTTTGGCCTACGGAATGTTACAGCCCGACACGGAACGCCTTATCTTTTTCTTATCCAGTGCGCGCAGCTCTAATTGCACTCCGTGTCAGCGTCTGACCACAAGAGCGGCGTAAGATATCAGCGTGACGATTGGCGTGTTTTTGTTGTAAGCGCACTTGAAAGCGCCGGGAACTGGCAAACAACTTTTTAAAATAATTTTTGACATCAAGGAATATTATTAGCGAGATAAGCTACTTATATATTTCGAGATAATTTAGTGTTTTTTATTGCATAAAGCTCACTTCATATCTCTAGAAATACTGCGCGTATGATGTTCCTTGTTTTTTTTTTTTCAAAGGAAACGGGCACACATCTTTACGCTTTCGTCAGATGTAAATGCCGACTCATGGGCAACCGCGCACGTGTAACCTCGGGCTTAGCGCTTGACACCGGAAATGCAATGCTTGCTCGAAGCAACGCGCACGTCACCGCATCGCTCGAAAACATTAGCGCAGGGTTAATTATTATTACCGCGAAATCTTCAATAGTATATGTTTATTTGTCGTTTTCTTGAGTTGTGGTTTTCGATTACGTGAGCTTCCGTTACGTGTGGATTGTAGACTTAGAAAATCACATTTTTCATGTCAGCCGTGCTGTATTTGTATCTGTACTAATGCATATGTGCATTACTATGGCGAAGATTAGATAGATAGATAGATAGATAGATAGATAGATAGATAGATAGATAGATAGATAGATAGATAGATAGATAGATAGATAGATAGATAGATAGATAGATAGATAGATAGATAGATAGATAGATAGATAGATAGATAGATAGATAGATAGATAGATAGATAGATAGATAGATGATAGATAGATAGATAGATCAACTCACGGCCATTGTTCTTTCAATAATCTTTTCAGTGTACACGGTCAAAAGGATGCGCATAGGAACCATGTCATTATTATTATTATTATTATTATTATTATTATTATTATTATTATTATTATTATTATTATTATTATTATTATTATTATTATTATTACGGACGGGGTCCTCGACACGGAATTCGCATTGCAGCCGCATCACAAATCATGCTTCAATATTTTTAAATAATTCTTTTAACAACCGCGCTCCCGTGTCAGGGTGAGCTACAGAGTTACGCGCTATGCGAGCGAGGTCATTAAAACACAGGAAAAGTTAAGTAAGTTACGCCATATTTGCACCCTGGAGTACCCGTAATATCGCGTAATCTGCCAGCGTATCGCTACCCACCCACCCATCTTCCTGCCCCCGAACATATAGCGCATAGATAAGCGGCGTCGCTCCCAGATAAGGCTAACTCATCTGCAAGCCGATGACCGGGCTATCTAATCTGCGGAATTTAAGCGCGAAGCCCATATTCTCATCTCCGTGAGTAGCGTGTACGTACACGGATAGCGATAGCTCGCGGATAATAGCCCCGCACTGATAGCACCGTATATCGAGGCGATATTCCGTCTCTCGACTGGAAAAGTAGGCCGCAGATTACCGCGTGTTACGTTTCACGAGGTTGTTGCGTCAAAGGGTCGATTCAGTAGCGCGTTATGGTCAACACATAAGCTGAAGTTTGATATTGCAATAATTTCCGGGGTTTTGCGCACCAAAACCACGATATGATTACAAAAGACGCCGAGGGCTCCGGAAATTTCGACCACCTGGGGTTCTTTAACGTGCACCTAAATCTAAGTACACGGGCCTCAAACATTTCGCCTCCGTCGAAAACGCAGCCGCCGCAGCCGGGATTCGATCCCGCGACCTTGGAATCAGCAAATGGAGCAGTATAACCACTAGACCACGGTGGCGTGCAGAGGACAAAGGGACATAAGCTGAAGAATGACGAATGGCATAATAGAGGCTGCGTTGACGTCACTGAAACCGCCATGTTGGTGCACACAAACACGGTTGGAGGCGAAGTGTGTGATGTCTTGTTAATGTTATCGGTACATCGCAGCAGGTTCTTTCTTATTCTACACGCAGGAGACCAGTAACATGAAGTTCCGGCGGTTTATTTATCCCTTTGAATTCCGGTCAACCACCACGAGATAATGCTGCTCGACGTCATCAAAGCTGCCAGTGGAAGCACCAGTACGTTACGAACCTGCCTCCATGACGTCACGTTGCAAGCTGTCAATAGAGAAAGGTTCATTCTTCAACAGTCGTATACGGATATTCAGAGAGAGGGAGAGAGAGGGAGAGATGAAAGGTAAAGGAAAGGAAAGGATTACCCAGGCCGCTCCTAATTTGCTGCACTACACTGGGAGATACAGCAATGTTCACCGCGCTTGCGCGGATAGTTGCAGTCGACAAGTGCTAACAAATGCGTAATTACGGTACTATGCACCAATTTCACATTTTCTTGAAGCTATACATAGGCAGTGCATGGCATCGAATTGCATCTGAACAGACACACTGTTAAAGACAACGTAAGGTGAATGAGAACGCTATGCATTAGCTCCGCAATGAATTATGTGAGGGCAGAAGTCTTGCGTCGCTGCTTTGCAAAATAATGTGGAAATGTTCTACTGTATAATGATCGGAAGCTGTTTATTATATATACTGGAACATTTCAGCGTGTGTTCGTTAGTCGGCGGCCACGGCCGAAAGAGAAAAATGTCTGAGGGCCGTTTGCAAAGTTCCATGCTCAGAGTGTCCATCCAGTTACACCAGAATCCGCCAACATACGAAACGACGTGCGGAAAACGAAAGCACAACGCAATGCGAGAAGCGTAACCGTATAATTGGTTTCGACGGTCATTCTGTTATATAAACCGAAACAGACCCGGAAAGCAGGCTTCTTCTCTAGTATTCGTGCATACGCAACACCCTGGCCACATTAAGCGCTTGTTGGGAACGATGTCCACTGTATACGTGCACAGCCTTCTCCAGGCGATGGAAAGGAGGAGCCGAAATGAGAGAACAAACGACGCCGTTCCACGAGTGATACAGCCAACCCCTGAGGAAGAGACCGAACGGATCCCGAAACGTCGGGTCTATCTAAAAACATTGGCTGGAGCCATTTAAGCATCTACAATTAGTTTATAGCTACCCACCCACGGTGGGCTAGTGACTATGGCGCTCGACCGCTGATTCGAAGGTCGCGGGATCGAATCCCGGCCCGGCGGCTCGCATTTCGATGGAGGCGAAATGCTGGAGGCCCGTTGTACTTAGATTTAGGTGCACGTTAAGGAACACCGGGTGGCCGAAGTTTCCGGGTCCTTCCACTACGGCGTCCCTCATAATCGTATCGTGGTTTTGGGGCGTTAAACCTCAACGATTATTAATTAGTTTATAGCTTTTGCTTTAATTTGTCCACAACACATTAGAGATGCATAGACGCCGGACTACCAAGCTCAATACACAAGGCAAGACAGTATAAAACTTTGCGTGCGCGGTCCAACCAACACTGGCAAGCGTTTGTAGCACAGCTTACACGTATATACAGAGTTCATGAATTCGAGGCGAAACAGGTGTAACAAGGACGTGGTACAGCTTGAGTATTCGAATGAACATGACCGCATTTTAGATGTCGATACGAGTTGCTATTTTTTTTTTTTAATGAGTTGAAAAAACTATGTAATTTGGTGTATTGAAGAGAGAACAGATATTATCCGGGTGCATCTTTGCAACATTGTTGAACTAGAAAATTTCTTTCACAGAAAGCCAAGTAAGATGACAAAGCACACAGTGCCTGTCTGTGACGTCAAGGCGACGCTGTTTTTCGGAATGTGTTTGTGGCTGAGCCAAATCTCTTTGAGACTTTGCGATACTCCCCTACATGCGCGTTCATTGTTTGTTGTTTCGCTATTTACGGGTCATACGTTTTTCCGGCGATAATCGCCTCTCCAGGGCGATACGCGCTATCTGTACACTAGAGTTGTATGGCGTCGGCAACACGGCGGCGATGGCTCACCGATAAGCCAGCACAGCGTCCGTTTGCACGGGGTCTCGCTGTTCCGCCTTGCTGTTATCACAGATGCACAAACTTCCTTGACAAAGTCCTGGATGAACCTCAAAAAGTGGAACATTTCTTTTCTCGTATAGCTATGGGAGACGCACTATATACGATAGTATATTCAAAGGAGGGCTAGTTGGTAAGGTGGCATGTTTAGTAATAATAATAATTATTGGGGATTTACGTCCCAAAACCACGATATGATTATGAGACAAACCGTAGTTCGCCTGAAACGTGCGCCTGAGTCTAGCACACGGGCCTCTAGCATTTTGCCTCTATCGAAATGCGGCTGCCACAGCCGGAATTCGATCCCACGACCTGGGGCTCAGCATTCAAGCATTAAAACCAGACCATCGTGGTGGGTGTGTGCCTTCTGTTTTCCTCTCCGTTGTTTTCGATGCATTACAAACATGCTGACTATGCGTTTACTCCGTAATGATCTGTACAGAGGTGCAAATTCCATGTTGAGCTGACGTTGCGTTCTCAGTGTTCTGAAGTCCCACCGAAGTCTGGCCGTACGTGTGCATTAAGTTTGGTCAGGTTATGTGTGATTAGGTTAGTAGGTTATGTTAGTTTCGCCTTTACACAATGCAGTAGGATAGATGTAAAAAAAGACCTCAAGACGCTAGGGGTGTTCTTCAGTGTTATGTCAACCGCGTTCATCCTATAGATGTCATGCCAGCCGTGCTGCACTTAGTGCATTCATCATGTCTATCTGTAACGTTGTTTTTTCTTTCTTTCTTTTTTTCTCCTTCTCATCTTTCGGAGAGTCGCCGCGACAATCTTGCCGGAAAAGATTGGCTGGATAACGCGGCTTCCGTTTCAGATTTCAAGGTCTCCGTCACAAGGCCACACCCCTAAAAACGCGCTTGCTCATCTCAACGCCACATATATGCAAGAAAGATTTATATACCTAACTGAATTAGCCTCGTGATGGTCTCGCCTATCACAGTCTTACAGTATAGGTGTAAACGCCGATATCTCGGTGGTGCTATGTCGTCCTTCACTGTGACTAAACTACGTACCAGTACGTAATCTGTAGGCTGAGATTGTAGGCTGAGTACATATATCTGTAGGTTAGATGTCCCTCCAGGCACTAAACACCATTTACTGTTTCCTGTGGAGGGCTTCGTGTCAGTTTTTGCCAACAGGAGTTCCTGAACGTGAACCGTAAGCGTGACACAGCGTTTTCGGCCACCATCAAAATGAGCCACCCGGCGCTGGAAGCGAACCGGCACTCTCTTGCAGAACGTACCAGTCTTAACTGGTTCACCCTAGCAGGTCGTATATAACTGTAGGCTTAGCAAGAGCGTAAGTGTTGTAAGGTGTTTACAGTCTTACTAAACGCAGAATAGGCACGTTGTTATTATTTTTTTTTTTGTACCAGGGACGGCTTATGGCTCTCCCATAGTAGAGTACACGGTATACCCTGAATCGTCAATCTTTTTTCTAAACACAAAACTGGCACATTTTGTCGGAATAACTGCGTATAGATTTCTATTGTACAGTATAGAGTACTCTAAGCCGTTTACGTATTTTTCTAAGCGCAGAGGTCACGAGATACGCTACGTATAGAGGAGGGAGATCTATTTTAACCACGTGGTTTCTTAACGTGCACCCTTAATATAAGTATGGCACGACCGTTATCGCGGTCATCGAAATGTGGTGCTCGGGCAATCGAACACGCCACCTCCGGCTGCAGAACGTGTCAGCCTAACCGTGGTAGCGTATATGCTGAAACAGGCTGCAGAGGCGCGAGGGACAACAAACGCAAGAGCTCACCTGATGTAAATCACTCTCATATTTCCTTCCGTCCAGCCAATCCAGACATCGAAATCCGGTCGTGGGGACCTCGAACCCGCCACCTCATGCAGAATGTGTCAATCTTATCTGATTTACCGCAGCGAGGCCGCAAACGACGCGTGAGGGCTTACCTAAGGTAGATCACTTTCATAGTTCCGTCCTTCCAGCCGCTCCAGACCGCCACCGCCTCCGCGCCGGTGGCGACGGAGATAGCAGGGACAGCAGGTGACGACAGCAACGACGGGTGGCGGTCGTTGAACGAGATAGGAAAAGCGGGAAGCTGCTTCCCGTCGCGACGATGCTAGAACTCCACCATGCAGAGGCGGCGAAGAGGACGTCCACCGCCAAGTCGTCTTCTTCCAGGGTCCTACGAGCGGCGGCACACCGAAGGCAGCAGCGTTCGGGGAGTCGTCGTCGGCGGCGACCGGGGGGCATCGCGCCGCGAGGCTTTGCCAGCGTGGCTCGAAAGGTGGAGGGGGGCAGCGAGAGAGCTTCCCCCCGTCTTATCTGATAACGGGCCTCGAGCGCTGCCCTCGAAGCGGGCGCGTTTCAAGCCTATAACGTGCGTGTGTGTGTGTGTGTGAGTGTGTACTCGTCGCGTCGGACAGAGCGAGCGATAACGGCGTTGGCAGGCGGCGGCTGCGCGACTTCGGGAAGGACGGCCGGGGCTTACAGCTCGCTCGGCGGAAAGACGCAGCGCGTCATGGGAGCGACCACGTTCGAAGAACGTTCGAAGAAGTGCAAGACTTGGTTTGCGTGTGTGTGTGTGCAATCGAGAATCCACTCGAAAGAGAAAAGAGAGGTCCCACGCGCTTGGAGACTTCTTCTTGCGAGCGACATCAGCTGCAGCGGTCATCATTCTCGAAAAGCGATGGATTGCTGTTTTTTGCAAAGCCACAGGTGCTCAGATACTCACGCACACTCGCACTGCTCGCACACGTACGCTCACATTCATGTACTCGCTTTCACACAAATAACAATATAGTAATCGTAAAGATCTTGTAATTGCGCTAAAAACACGGACGAAGAAGATGGTAGAAGACTGAACGTGAGCAGGCTCACAACTAAATGCTTAACGGGTGAAGTAATAATTATTAGGGTCTCACGTCCCAAAACTACGATATGATTAGGAGAGACCCCGTAGTGGAGGGCTCCGGAAATTTCGGCTACTTGGGGTTCTTTAACGTGCACCTAAATCAAAGCACACGGGCCTCTAGAATTTTGCATCCATCGTAAATGTGGCCGCCGCGTCCGCGGGATTCGATCGCGAGACCTTTGGGTCAGCAAGCAAGCACCATAACCACTATAGACCACCGCGGTGGTTTCTGCAATGGGTCAAAGATGAAGCATAAACGGAAACCCACTGGATGAAACCTGCTCATTGGCCATCCAAAACAAAGATGCGCTGCCGTCACAAAGTGGCGTCTAAAAAAATATATAGTCACTCCCGTTCGAGACTGGCCGCATTCACACTCGAGTCGTTTGTCACTCATTCCCACTCATGAGACTCACGCTCTAGTCAGATAAGTGCGGCCGTGAGCCAACGTGCACACACTGAGCGATTGTATACGCCCACCTACATGATTTCCGAGCCGAAGTTTTTCGGTGTGTAGAAGCGATAATGCCTGTAGGCTTGCTGGCGCCATGAGCCCGAAGACAGGAATAGATCGGTGTTATCTGCGAGCACATGTTTGTAGAGACGAGCACGTTGCTGCCGATAGTTCGATGTTATTGCTTTTTGCTTATGTGTTCCAGGAACTACCGAGGGCGACTGCAAACAGATTAGGAATTTGTAAAGTTGGCACCCTCGAAACCCACGAAAGTGTGGCTCCTTTTCGTCAAACGGAATATAGTGTTATCCGTTTCTGCGCTGACTGCTTACACACACGCACACGCGCACACACACAGAGAATAGAAAATAGAAGTGTTAAGAGAAAATGGGTGTATTTACTAGAGCGGCACGATGCGCGCTGAGTCGCGCATGCCTCAGGACTGAATAAAGTTTCGCATACGTCCATCCATCAAATACGACATCACCTTGCCATCACGTACCATTGGTAAAATCCTGCAGCGGTATTTCACATCTCCAGGAATGTTGGGAATTGCCCTTTTCGACTGTCTGTAGAGCTTCTCCGCATTGGTAGCTGTATAATTCACTGCGCACATACTACAACGGGGTCCATGCGGAACGTATAAGTACTCCACTATATAGTGAAAAAGCGCCCTTTACACTATACTGAAGTTTTAAATTGACTGGGCTAGTGTGAGCATCGGCAACCACTCAAATTGGAGCATATAGCTTATTAGGACGCCATGTCTCGTGCTCTGCAAAAAAAAAAAAAAAAAAAAAACATTTCGAAACGTGACAGCGGCCTGCTTAGCAAGCAATGTCGCCAAAACCGTGCCAAATAATGCGCGATATATGGAAATACCGTGATAGCTGTATGAATCACTTACCTAACAAAGCGGACGCAGGAACCCAATGTATTGCCCACTGATACCGAAACAGTCGAGGAGATAATTGTTCTGTTTGTCTAGCTCTTGTTATCTCATTGTAAGCACTCACATACGAACGTTAGCAGTGTAACGCCCATATCTTGCCTATATCTACCTCGAGATAGTGGATAGGTGATAACTATCGTGTTTTCCTGGACGCCAACGGTATATGTCGAGAGAGTAAAATGTCGTGGTAAACATACTTCCAATGTATAGAACTCAAGAAGATTAAGTGACTCAAGTTTAATAACCGATAAAAACGTTCATCGTCAATTAAGAACTGCTTTATCACTGAAGCTCAAGTGTTACACCGCGGGGAAGCTGCATGCCTAAATCTTAAGTGCTACTCACAGCCTGATTAGACAGGAGTGATAACGCGCTCGTCACTGATTGTGCGTGACGCCAAAACAAGAATAGCGAAGGCTTATCGGTTATCGGCGAGCGCACTCGACTACAGGACAGTTTCGAGCGAACAGGGAATGTTATCAATGAAATTGTGTATCGTTCTACTAAATGCACCATGTTATATGAAGCATTGCTGTACCAATCATAAGGGCAGGTCCTCATTAGTCGGCGTCAAGCGAATAACGTCATGGAAAGTATTTTTTTAATTAACGTATTGCCAAAACTTTGACAGTACGTTGGCATCTTGACAGTACTCAAATATATATATATATATATATATATATATATATATATATATATATATATATATATATATATATATATATATATATATATATATATATATATATATATATAGTGTGTGTGTGTGTGCGCGCGCGCTGTGATTACAATCTTTTATTCAGTTTTCTCACCCTATGTCAGTAGTTAACTACCAAGCCATCATCATGGTGCCGTTATTATCAGTACCTTGCATGCGGCATGAAAGGTTGCTATAAAAGATTACCAATGAAGCACTTCTCTGTAAAATATGTCAACTGAACGTGGGACAGCGAGGAAAACAGTTATCAGCGCATCCAGGATGGTTATTTATACGATGGCATCTAATGCAAACTAAAACTCTGCTTTCAGTGATGTAAAGAAGTATGTCCTCGGAAAGGTTGAGCGAGTTATTTTACTCGTAAAGCAAGAGAGCACAAAGGGATCGATACTGATGCGTATATGCACGATTCGCATTAGCTCAAGTTTTAATGCAATTGCATCCGCATATCAACACGTGGTCTTCGGCAATGCAGTAGCGCACGTCCTCTGCAGTTGTGTACCACTGAAGTAGTTGATGTGACGTAGAGAGGCACGTGACAGGAGCAGCTGCGGTGGGAGCCGCTGTATTGTGCAGTGCTGTCCACCGCTCCGCGCTGCATGGATGTGGTCGCGGTAACGCGACAGCTGGCTGTCGCATTTGTGCAGGTCGGTATGTAGTTGTGTAACAGTAGGTATGGTCGATGTGCAACTAATGCATTAGCGATAGCTTCACGATACGTCTGGATTGAGGTTGATATGCATGGCCTAAATGTATTGCGTTTTAAAACACATAAGGAAATAAGTTGCGCTGTTTTAGCGTTGGCATTGTGCAGTTGAAACCAGAAGCAAACACAGAACTAGAGCACGTCACAGTGCCATAACTCACAGGTCACCGCGGTGTAACACAAGTTGTGAGGAACCTGCTAGAAAAATATTCACAGAAAAGATCATATATAATCCCGTCGCTCTGCAGTTATTCGTGGGATTTTGCGTAAGTGCTTGTAAGTTTTTTCTCTCAATGTGCTTTTTCTTGCTTTTTATTACTGTTACCTTATCTTATTTCATATTCCTTGCTGTAACTATTTATTTCCTCGATCTGAGAATTATAATATGCTTATTACGTCATTGATAGGGTAATAATTCCGGATATGTATAGAAAAATTGATTGATTGATTGATTGATTGATTGATTGATTGATTGATTGATTGATTGATTGATTGATTGATTGATTGATTGATTGATTGATTGGAGTTAGCAGAGCAAGTGCCAGATATGGCTAAAGCGCACCATACAAGCAATGGAAAGTTGTCAAGGGCAAGGTGGATTGCTGGTGGTAGTACGTAAAGAGGAGCCATAGTTAGGAACTGAATACGGTGATCTTTTCCTTCGTTTGTAACGAACGCACAGCCAGCGGTAATCTAAAGCAAAAAAAAATGAAATTAAAGGCCATGCAAAAAAAAAGAAAAGAACGGTCGCGCCATCTTTCCGTGGATAACGAAACGCTCATCGCTGATACGACAGTATGCGTAGATAGGTCTCCCTCCCGTCGACTGATGGCGCTGCTCTTCCTTGTTAGTGGTATCTGTGGGAGCACGGCGACTCTCTCTCACAACACTGGACTCTGTTCCTAACATTCCTAATTGGTTTGTGTTGCCATCTAGCGACAATCAGGCGAAACTTTCAACGTTCATTCCTTCGTTTAATTTTGAGAGCTACGTACATGGGCATTGGCAGAACTTTCTTTTTTTTTTCTGGAGGGGGGGGGGGTAATTTATGCTGCATCGCAGCGAGAATGGGAAGGTGCATCACTGGTGAGGCTTGGAATAAGCAGGGCATGGAGGGCAACTGCCGGTGAGACTTAAAGAGGGGGGAGGAAGCAAGTCCTTTCGCACCTTTCTGCCGACGCCCATGGTAACGTGCCGCCAGCTTGTCGTGACAGGCATTACTTTCGACGTACATCTGTTCAACGCATGAATGGCGAGTGAGAAAGAAGACAGCGTAGGAAGGGCAATTGAAGAGCTCGTTTTTATGTGTTACACAAAACCTTAATCAACACCAACAGACAATGAATCCAAGGAAGTTGTAGGGGACATCAGTTGTAGGTCTTTAACTGAATTGTAGTAATTGCGACATAAATGTGGACGAAATAACAACTTGCCCTCGGCAGGGACAGAACCTGCAACCTTGGATACCTCAGAGCAACATGCTACTTAAGACATGTTACATCATTGGATAACATTAATGAGCACTAACAGACAATAATGCCAAGGAAAGTGTAGGGGATGTTTTTAGTAGTAAATGTAAGGTAAATGTGAAGAAAGAAAAGTGGACGAAAAGATAGCTTGCCGCGGGCAGGGACCGAACCTGCGACCTTCGAATAACGCGTCCGATGCTCTACCAACTGAGCTACCGCGGCGGTCATCCCTCCGTACACTTTATAGGGTATATATGTACATTTAAACGTGGGACTGACGCTCCCACGTTTAAATGTACATATATACCCTATAAAGTGTACGGAGGGATGGTCGCCGCGGTAGCTCAGTTGGTAGAGCATCGGACGCGTTATTCGAAGGTCGCAGGTTCGGTCCGTGCCCGCGGCAAGCTATCTTTTCGTCCACTTTTCTTTCTTCACATTTACCTTACATTTACTACTAAAACCATTCCCTATACTTTCCTTGGCATTATTGTCTGTTAGTGCTCATTAATATTGTGTATAACAAAGAAAACGAGCCCTTAAAATTAACACTTCTTTCCTTCATTCATAGCAAGGGTCTCGTTCTGGCAGACTTGATGCTTTCAGGTGGTTTGCGAGGGATTATTGGTCAGCTGCCAGCTCGTAATAAGTTCACGTGCTACGTGACGCCAACAGGCAAAAAAGAGTGTTCCACACTCGCCGTCATGGCTACTGGCGGCGCTGACTGACGCTCCCACGTTTAAATGTACATATATACCCTATAAAGTGTACGGAGGGATGGCCGCCGCGGTAGCTCAGTTGGTAGAGCATCGGACGCGTTGTTCGAAGGTCGCAGGTTCGGTCCCTGCCCGCGGCAAGCTATCTTTTCGTCCACTTTTCTTTCTTCACATTTACCTTACATTTACTACTAAAAACATCCCCTATACTTTCCTTGGCATTATTGTCTGTTAGTGCTCATTAATATTGTGTATAACAAAGAAAACGAGCCCTTAGAAATTAACACTTCTTTCCTTCAATCATTGGATAACGTTACTAACGCTATCATCTTTCTCTGCCAAACTGACGGACGCTGTGGGAGCTCCGAGAAGACGCTACAGACAAGCATGAGGGCTTTATATTAACTCATGAGCCGTAACGGGTACCCAGAGTTCTCCATAACGTGAGTATCAACACACGGGTTCTTCCTATTTCAGCGTGCCTCCTCGACAGTGAAGCGAACCGCCACCTCGAGTTTAGTAAAACCGCAGCAGCAGCAAATTGAATATTTCGTTTATTTATTTGTTTAACAACACTACTGTACGTACACACGAAAGAATTGGTTGATTACGCAGTCATACATTACTCGTCATTAGTATAATTTTTGTAACAAGTACATCGGAGAAAGTATAATTGAAAACAACAGCAGACGAGAAAAACCACACATTTGTGACAGGGCATAGACTGAACACTCAGTAGGCTTAATAGTTACACAATTACAGTGAGGCTACTTGTGAAGCGAACGATTCATTTCCTATAAAAGTATTGAACTCGCCTAAGGGTTGTTTGTTAAATACGATTACTAGGATTTACACCGGCCATTTGCACAGCCTAAAGGTGGGAGCGTGCGGAGGGAGAGTAGCGGAGGTTCAACCCTTCACCACCCCAAAATTTCCTGACACTGATTAAATGTACTACATAGTACTCACGGATTAAAACGCGAAAATTTCATGTCGGGTAATGCGCGTACTTTCGTTTCCAGCGTCAACAGTTCGTGTCATATCGGCGTAACTTTGACTCGGAACACTCACATCAGAGCCGACATTAAATTTAGCGGTCAGACTTGGAGTGACGTGACGATGTTATCATGAGCGATTGCTCGTAGCAGTAGTTACAAGATATCGCATTTCAGTTTGGGGGTATTACTGTGCGTATACTTTGCGCGCACTCAGAGATCTCGCAAAAACCCCTCCTCTCGATATAGTAAAAATATCTGGGGTTGAACGCGCCGAAATCACGATATGATTATGAGGCGCGTCGTAGTGGAGGGCTCCGGAAATCTCGACCAGCTGGTGTTCTTTAACGTGCACTGACATCGCATTGTATACGCGAGACTCCAGTATTCATCATCCATCCATCAAAACGCGACTGCCGTGGCTGGGATCGAACCCGCGACTTTCGGGTAAGCAGCCAAGCACTGTAATACTGTTCCACCGCGGCATCGAACTTCTCGATATAAGATCCTGCAATGCCCCCATAAACCAGCGCGCTTGCTACGCGCAAAGAACGTCACACGTGAAAAGAGCGACGTCCTCTCGTCAAGGACGATAGGGGAGCTGCAGTCACAGGAGGCACCGAACGTAACGCCTGCCTGATAAACCAGCGAGATACGTCAGCGCCGACGAGGCGATATCGCGACATCATCGCTTGCGTATATAGCCCTGCGCGATTGCCCTGCGCACGACAGATTATAAGAGCACACGTGTGGCCTCCGCGAGTATATCTGGCGAGTATACGGCGATTAGATGAACGCCTTCGCTGCTTAGAACCGCGAGCTATCCGTTTCACGCTGTAATCGCACTGAGTCCATTTGAAAGCGACCGCGTCAGAAAGCCGCAGCTACGAGATATGGTTCGCGTTGTGTTTATAAATATGCCCGCCACACCGACTTACCACGAGACAAGAAAAAAAATTCTGTATATCAGTCATTCGGATAAAGAAAGGGCCAACGTTTCCTGTCTGTGCGGATAGCGCGTATCAGCGCTGAAGACGCAACGTCAGGCACGCGACCCCCAGATTATACTGAATCTCTTTTCTTTCTTTCTTTTACGGCTGCGAAGTACTCCCGCCGAAGATATGCGATAGCGGAAAGCCACGCCTTACGCTTCCGCAACAAATGTGTATATGCAGTCCTTGCTAAAATTTCTTTAGTTTTTGCCCGACTGATGAGACCTTTCTGTCGCCGAGTTTTATGCAATAGCTACCAACTCGATAACGCAATTAAGGCGCGCTCGCTCTTAGCGCGACGACACTTCTACAGGCCTGCAGTTTCAGTTGTCAAAGCCGCAGTGTTGCCGAGAAATAGGCCGCACGTACACATGTATAATTAGGAGCTGTGGATTTTTATTTTTATGCATATGCTCTGTTTCTATCTATCTATCTATCTATCTATCTATCTATCTATCTATCTATCTATCTATCTATCTATCTATCTATCTATCTATCTATCTATCTATCTATCTATCTATCTATCTATCTATCTATCTATCTATCTATCTATCTATCTATCTATCTATCTATCTATCTATCTCTTAGTTTCGACTGTATTGCCCGAGACACCTAAATTACGGTACAAAAGAGTTTGCGCATAGATTTATCAAAATTCATGTGCCAGCGATGAGTCCCTCTCTCTTCCTGTGTGAATGACGAGGCGAAAACTGCGCAGCACTTGACGAGGACGGACAGAGGGATCACAGGGCACAGGCCCGCTGTGTTCCTGTGTTCCCTCTGTCCGTCCTCGCCAAGTGTGCGCAGTTTTCGCCTCGTTATGATTAACCAACTAGCTCGTGATGTGTTACTCTGTGAATGGACCGAAACATATCTCGAAGGCTACGTGTTCGCGGATTCCAGGCACCACATTTCGGGAGCCGGAAACTCATCTTGGACGCCATGTTTTACGCATTAATTTATAACACCGTCATCGGAATGGAATCTGCGATTAAACGGGATCTAACGGGATAAAGGAATCGAAACAGCGCCTTACTTCAAGTCCACATGCATATATATAGGGTCACTCGGTAGACATGGCCGTGACATTTACGCACCGCGAATTACAACGCGCCCCTCTAACACGCGGATGTGAGATCGGATGATTGCAGCCATAGTTACGGCAACCTCACTTTGAACGCAACTGTACGCTCCGCGACAAGAATGCACCTGCGTAATCAATTGTTCGCCCTGAAACAATGGCTACCGCTTTTCTCCTGAGCTTCGCCACAGACGGCGTTCGCACTTAAGCGACTGATAACGACATTTGGCTGCCGATAACGCTGCGTAACGCTAGAGTTCCTTCGCGAGAAGTAATATTCTTACGAATCGTTGCTGTAGCCACAGGGGGTTTTGCATGTGTATATGTACCCGCACACATACAAACGTAAGTACTAAGATACATAAATGGTGGTTAAACCCCCTTCCTCCTCCCCCCTCTCCTCCGGTAAAGATTTCTGGCTGCGCCCCTGCTACTTAGAGTTATTTGTGCACTCGTTTCTGTATTTTATCTGCTCTTGTGAGAATCCGAGATGATGATCTCCATGACATCTCCTTCGAAATAGCCATTGAGTCCTTTTTAGCTAGCCAGGTTTTATTACATCTATTGAAGTTTAGCATTTTGCTTCTGGTTTACATTGTTTCTCTTGATTAACGTCGTTATCTTTGTAAAGTCGTCTATACGTATAACGATCCTCCATCTCCTTACTACGTTCGTTTAAAAAATGCCCTAGATCTTCGATGCTTATGTCGACCACTCACTGGTTCACTATTCCATCCGCCTTGAATTCGGCAGATCCCACGCCTTGTGGGAATCAGGTTCATGCGAAGTAGTCAGCGAGGGCTCTATACTGCATTTTTTGGCTTTGAGCCAAGCTTTACGAGGTGGATCGACGCGTAATTTTAGGTGTAGTAGTTGTGTGCACATCGTGGGCTTACCAGGCACGTCCACAATGCTGGAGTTTAAAGGGTAACTTATTCTGACGTAACGCGAACACTCACGTTAGAGCACATACGTCAGTGTTATAGAAACGAAGTGCACTTTACGGTGCGATGATGGGAATATCATACGTAACTTTCGTTAGCGTATTCCTCCGGGGTCGAGCAACGATTGAATGTAGCCTGCTGAACCATAGGAATACAGATGTAATGTTTATTAGACTGCTATAAAAGCGGAGCCAATACTGGAACCACAGACGTTAACCTGACATGACGCCTATACCTTTGGAGTGCATATGTAGTGTTTATTGCTTTGTTATAAAATTAGATAGTCAGCACTACAACGACAATTGACGTTGCACCGACATTACGCCCGCATAAGGTGTTTTTCCCAAGCAGTTTCTAGACCTGGCGTGGCTCTGGGGTAGAATACCTGACTGCCGCGCAGAATGCTAGGGCTTGATTCCTGCTGGGATCCTAATTTTTATTCTTTTCATTCTTCCGGTCAACGCTGCCGATGTTGGTTTTTCTTAACGCTCTCGCATTTAAATTACCAATGTATGTTCTCGCCGTTCCTGGGTAAATACAAACTGTCAACCACCTGTGGCGCATACCCGTATACTGCGGCCGAGAGCACCCAGACGTAGATAGATAGATAGATAGATAGATAGATAGATAGATAGATAGATAGATAGATAGATAGATAGATAGATAGATAGATAGATAGATAGATAGATAGATAGATAGATAGATAGATAGATAGATAGATAGATAGATAGATAGATAGATAGATAGATAGATAGATAGATAGATAGATAGATAGATAGCGCTGAGTTCGAACGCTATTGCAAATACCGAGCCGTGGACTCCAAAACCATATACTAAGCGGTCCGACAGATCGAAAAAAACAAAATAACCGGAAAACAATAACAAAAAAGAACGAAGTGCACGTTCGACACGTTTGCCGCCCTTGTCTGCGAGTGGCAAGGTCACGAGCACACGACCACTCCCGACCGTCTATTGTTCTTTCCCAGTGGACTCTGCCGGCCGCGTAGAACAATGCGCCTCGTGCGTTCGTTCTCAGCCGATAAAGCACGCCGTTCGAATTCCTTATCAATACACACGAAGTTCCGCGATAAGCGTCCGCTGACGCCGGCTGCAGACATGAGCCATCGGTGTACACGGGCTCTCGTCGATCCCATGCGACGCGGGCCCGCTTCAGCGCGCCCATCGAGACTGCGCAGGAAGGGGCGTATTGTGTTGCACTCGGAAAAGAAGGAGAACCGCAGCAACATAAAAAATACGTGTATGCGAAGGAAACTACAAAATGAAACAAGTGCCAGAGCGATGTCTTTCGGGACGTCTAGCTGTGCTCGAGTGGATGTCGTCATTCGTGACCATCATTGTGTGCCCGCGCTCTCGTGGAGGACCGGACAGCTATACGTGAGCTATAGCGGTGTAGCTTGTTTGTCAAAGCAAGCGCGCTTGTCCTGCAAACTGCGGCGGAGGCGCTTTTCCGCCCCCTACGGACCTCAGCCGAGAGCCATTGTCACCATAGGGAAATGAAAAACACACGCGGTCGCATTCGTCTAAAATGACTCGAAGGCGAAATCTATCGTTTTCTTTATTTTTTGTCTCAGTCGTTGTTTGATCCTCCCCGGTCATATTCCGAAAGCTTTCTGCACCTAACGTGGTTTTGCACTGCCTCCGTGTTCGGTGTTCTGACACTGAGTGCAGAATGGCCGCTATGTCCAAATGACATCGCGTGCATCAGTTTGTTGCGCATGGACGCAACAAAACAGGTGAATTCGTTCACTGCCTGAGCATGCACTTGAAAGCTGAGGCATTCCCACTGCCAACGCACAAATCAGTTTTTGACCAAGGGATGATGACATCATCATGTGAACCCACGGTGTGTGATGTCATGATGACGTCATATGGTGTCGTCATCAAGTGGTGATGATGATGGCGGCGTCCCGCGTCGGCGAAGTGTTGACGCCGCCGACGGTCAATTTTCGCGTTTGATAAGGCTTTTAAGGTTTTCGCCTTGATATATCGCAGCACAAGTTTACTATAATCATCATTTTTAGTGCGAATGACGCAACAGCGTCTCGACGTACACTATACGTCACCGTTGTGGAAAACGCGCCAAGTGTCTAAGCGCGCTGGCTTGCGCGCCATAGATTCTTGAGAAAACCACCAGACAACGAAACGAAGACAGAAGTGCAAGGTCGTACGATGTAGGCTACTCTACACTTAGGGAGGAAGAAAGAGGGAGGAATAGTTGTAAAAGACTGTTGCTTAGATCTATCAGCTGTTCTCACCTATGTGCGCGACAGCGCACAACTTCACCGTCTGATTTTCAGCAGCCGGACGTTATATGCCTCAGTACGACATTCAGCTACCCTTGCCCTTAGGCAAGCAGACTCCACCCCTCTGGATAGTCAGCCCTGTCTTTATCGCTTTCGCCGTGCTCTGTAGTCACAGCTATTGACACTACTGTGTCCCCGCCATAGGTCGGCAAAAAATGTGGAGCTCACTCAGACTCACTCATGAAATATATTTTGCCCTTAGAGCTCACTCGGACTCAGATTCGCGAAATTTTTCCTCAACCGGACTCACTCGGACTCAGACTCACTGAACATTTTTTCAGCCGGACTCACTCGGACTCAAACTCACGAAATTATTACTCACTCGGACTCACTCAGACTCAGACTCACGGCTTTGTCTGAGTCTGAGTGAGTCAACTCATGAGTCTGTTAGCGTATAATTGGTTTTATCGACTATGGTGTCAATGCTTTTCACTCCAATATCTCGCATAATTGGTGCTCTACTTGGCGCCTTTTGATGTCGTACCTTCAAATATGAGTTATCCGTGGTTGCAATACAGTAAGGACATTTTTATTTAAAGGGATGACTCAGACGAAATATTTTTATCAAGAACTTCCTGTGAAAGAGTTTCCGGGGGCAGGTCATGGCACCCCCACCTCTGTAACTCATGCCTCTGATCAATAAATATTGAGCTGGCGTATGAACTCTAGGGCTTTGAAGTATGCGTGAGTCGGCGGGACTATAAACGTGAGCTGACATATGGCTGATAATATTGCTGAAGAGGTGCAGATAGAACGAGTGGTCGGCAAAAAGGTGTGGAGCTCACTCACACTCACTCATGAAATATATTTTGCCCTTGGAGCTCACTCGGACTCAGACTCACGAAAATTTTCCTCAACCGGACTCACTCGGACTCAGACTCACTGAAAATTTTCTCAGCCGGACTCACTCGGACTCAAACTCACGAAATTATTACTCACCCAGACTCGCTCAGACTCAGACTCACAGCTCGATCTGAGTCTGAGTGAGTCTGAGTGAGTCGACTCATGAGTGAGTTTGCCGACCTATGATCCCCGCTATTGACCTAAATTTCCTAATAACATCGCCCCATAGTAAGCTTTCGCGGTTCGTTTCCTTTCATTGTCGGTGCTCTACTACGTGATATAATGCATGTATTCTTTCATACTGTGTGTAATATATATAGTAGTATCTAGTAGATAATACTTGTAGTGTAGTTATGTATTATTGTACTTGTTGTTGTATGGGTTGCAATTATAGCATTAGAGAAGCAGTCACAGTATGTGGCGTGTAGTTATCGCTTTCTTTTTGTGCAGTATCTACGTGTTGGTTGATTTTGTATCCCCACTCCTGCTTACGGCCTTCTTAGGCTAGCAGTGTAAACAAACATGCATGGTACACGGCCTCGACCACACCTACTGGGCACGCAGTTCATTAGTATTAAAGCGGAAACAACTACAACATTTCTGCTGTCTACACGAGGGAACATTGTCTCATCCATGCTATCTTGACAGATTTATCGACATCCTGACACCGAGTTAGGATGTCCATAAATGAAAGCACACTTTTCTGAATTGCATGCCGTACATGAACCCTTGAATACTAATAAATTGAATAAATACTAACGAACACTAATCAGATGAATGCTAATGACTTGAATACTTATGATAATGATAGTGACTTCATAATGATTATGATAATGATAATGATGATAATGATATGAATACTTATGAGGGGAATGAGCATGAGTAGATGCCTCAGACAGACAGGTGCCTTACACTAGGCTGGCTATATCGTATTTGAGGCTATGTTGGTTTGCGCCTTGGTTTGCGCATTGGGCTTTCTATCCTAGATATATCGTGCCACGTGTCATTGGAAACCCAGAAGGACGGCATTGGAAACGGTATCACGCTGCGTGAATATTACATTTTTGAAAGAACCGAACACTTAACAGCTAAGCTCAAAGTTTCGCATTAGAAACCGGGCCGCGGCGGTCATATGTCGATGGAAGCGAAATGCAGTGTACTGCGTAGATTTACGTTCACGTTAAAGAACCCTGCTTGGTGACAGTTAGCTTGTAGTTTCCCTGCACGACGGCATGCCTGGTAAACATATCTTTGGTCTCTGTACGCAGAAATCCTTGAATTTAATCAAATTGCTTACAGAGCAACTCTCCACAAGATGTATTCGAGAACACGTCTTGAAACCTTTGACGTCAGGCTAACGTGCCATCGCTTCGGCTTCGGCGCTTATTTCGGATATGCGCATCTTGGTATTAAATTTCATGCAGTAAGAACACTCCTTTTGTTCTTATAACCAAGTTAACGATACTAGGATCTTCGAAGAATTAGTTTAACGGTCAGAAACAAACGTACTGTTTAACCGAATGATAGGAGGCAGTAAGACTTTAATATGTTCCGCAGTTGGGTCCACTTGTTTCTCAGCGCTTTTGGTGTGGTTGTGTGTTTCTTGTCGTCCTGTTTTAATCGCGCTGCGCCTTTGGAGAACGAATGATAGGGCTCCGAAATAACCATTCTGGCCTTGCTCCGTCCCCGAGTAAAGAGTAGGCAGCCGGACAAGAGTGCACCGCATATACTAGCCGGACTGATAACCTGGTTAACCTCTCTGCATCTATCTATCTATCTATCTATCTATCTATCTATCTATCTATCTATCTATCTATCTATCTATCTATCTATCTATCTATCTATCTATCTATCTATCTATCTATCTATCTATCTATCTATCTATCTATCTATCTATCTATCTATCTATCTATCTATCTATCTATCTATCTATCTATCTATCTATCTATCTATCTATCTATCTATCTATCTATCTATCTATCTATCTATCTATCTATCTATCTATCTATCTATCTATCTATCTATCTATCTATCTATCTATCTATCTATCTATCTATCTATCTATCTATCTATCTATCTATCTTACATGTCCTACATGAAATACTGTAATTACGTATTAGTGGCCCTTCCAAAAGAAAGAAAGAAAGAAAGAAAGAAAGAAAGAAAGAAAGAAAGAAAGAAAGAAAGAAAGAAAGAAAGAGAGAAATAATTAAGAGCAGCGGGTTCCCACTGTGCAAACGCCACTGCTCTGTCACGGCTGTTGTTTTCCAGCTGAGCCCTCATTAGTGCTACTGTTTCCTGCCTTCCTTTATTCTTGCTTTTTTTAACCTCTCTACTAGCTGCTGATAAGATAACAGCTGGCTGTGCAACGGCGACACGCTGTCAGGCTGCGACTAACAAAGAGACGAAAGTCGAACGAGCAGCCTAGCCAATCCATGTTATACGCTGCCGACTATAGCCGCAGCGGAATTGCCCACTCGTGCACAAAATGACCGCGCTCATTTGCTGCCTGCATTGGCTCTTGGCAACAAGCCATGTGTCCAGGCCGCGTCAGCGAAGTGGACAAATAACTTTTTTTGTTCTGCAGGCGAACCTGTACTGTTTTCGATTTGGTAAATGTGCACTCTTCAGGCACATGCATGTTGCTGCAGGCCCCAGCTTCAGACAGAAACACGCACAGACACACACACGCACATGCACATACACACACACATGCACACAAACACACACACACGCGCGCGCTCGCACGCGCTCGCACGCACACACTATCAGTTACGCATTCACCTAAGACGACTCGAGGGCAAAAGCCATCTTTTTTTTTCTTGAAGTCGGTGTATTGATCCTCCACTAGGCCCGAACCCCAGGTGGTCGAAATTTCCGAAGCCCTCCACTACGGCGTAAGTTTCTCATAATCATAACGTAATTTTAGGACGTTGAACCCCAATAATAGTTATTATATCTAACTACCACCCCTCTCGGAAAGCTTCCTGCATCGAACGTGGTTTTGCACTACCTCTGTGGTCGGCCCACATTTGACCATGCAACGATGTCATGTGATGGCGCCATCATGTTACGTCACGTTATGTGACTTGATAGTGACGTCATGGTGACGCCACAAGTTTTGGCGATCTGAGACGCCATGAAGGCGTTGCATGGTGACGTCATCACCTGATGATTTCTTGCGTCACTCGTGTTGACGCCGACGGTCAATTTTCGCGTTTGATGAGGCATCTAAGGCCTTCGCCCTAAAAATTGAGAAGCCATTCCACTTCGTGAAAGCCCTACTCTATTATATACGTGTGTGCGTTTGTATGTGTGCGTGTATATATACTCACGCAAAATTGAAAAAATATCACGGGAGGGGGAGGGGGTGTTCATGTGGCGTCTGGGATGGAGAGTACTCCCAACACAAGACAGACCAGAGAGGGGGATCATGGTCCCATCTTCGACTTGTCCTAACTGCATTCCAAATAGCATGTGCTACAGCAACGTGTAATTGCAAGGGTATTTCGGAGAGCTCATAACACTGTTTTCCGTGGCCTAGGAGTTAATCGTTTTGTCATATCTGATCGTTGCTGCCGTAGTTGCTTCGCACGCCTTCTAATTGTTGCGGGGCTTTTAACACCGAAGCTGAATAAGGCAGCCGTAATTTGTGCGGCCTTTCCTGTGCGGCCTGCCCTTTGTGGCCTATCAGGTATGTGCCACGGAAATTGGGAAAATCCAACTACTGACCACTGGTCCACTAAAAATGAAGAAGACAACAGTTAGCCCAACAAATGGGTATGTGCCACAGAAATTTGTGCGGCCTATCGGAAAACTGTCATGATAAATGGGTATGGGCCACAGAAATCGGGTAATTCCCACTACTCACCACTGGTCTATACTAAAAAGGAAGAATGCAACATCTAGCCCACCACTAGGGAACGGGAAAGGTAACGGCGGCTGCGAGAAGGCCCCGAAGTGATGGAAGGCCTACGCCAACGACGACGTGCCCGTAGACCTACGAGAGGTGCGAAGGCTTGGTTTCAGGGCGTGTTTCTGTCTCTGGAGTTTGGGCATCCGTGTCGTGTCTGCTTGAGGTTTAACTCGAACCTCTCTGCGCTGAGAATCAAAGTAGAAACAACCCAGCATCACCTAGCCAAAGCCTAGAAACGACCTAGAAGCAACCTAGAAACAATTCTCGTCACCTATAGCTAAGGCCTACGAACAACCTAGACGCAACTACAGTAGTCTTCGGAATCGTCCAGTTTCGATTTTTCAAGGCTTGCGTTTTTCTTGGTGGCGTAACAGGTGTGAGGCTGTTGAAGTGGGTCACCGTCGCCATGATCTGTTTCCGATTCTGGAACGGTTATACTCTGAACTTATGTCCTTTTTGTCGGAGGGATTGTGCTTCCTTGGGGAAGAGCAATCTCTACGGCAGCGGTCGTGCCGTTTCCTGTCGGTGGTTGACGGACGTGAGCGAATGGTTTTTCATCTGGCCTGGTTATTGTAGCCAGGTCATCAGGCAGTTATTGACGAATGTATATAACGTATATACGTTTATTATTTATGTGTGTGCATGTCCCCGTATCTCTGTTGTATATATATGCTTGCACGTTCACGACGTCACGTATATTGTGTGAAAATAAGTTTGTTATAACTGTGTGTACGTTAGTCCCTAGTAGCATGTGTTAGGGACATCCTGTGAACTTGGACATTTCTGTAAAAATGTTTCATGTATATAGTGCTTATTCATTTGTATATGTCACTGTCCTTGTTGTATAGGCACTCTACCCAAGTGTTCGTAGCGTCCTACGATGAAATAAACTTTTACTAAGCAGAGGGACAGCTTACCAATCTCTCGCAGTTGAGCACATGGTGCATCTGCATTTCAAATGCGCAAGCATTTCTGTACCGACACAACGAGAAAGCTGTTCGTCCGTCTCTCTGCCACATAAGACGACCATCGCCATAAAGAAAGAAATGCAGAAACAAAAAAAATTCTCGGCGGTGCTGGGTTTAAACGAAGGCTCTGAATCTCCGAAAGCAAGTGCGAACAACTGGGATACACATACACGCTTGCACCATGTGAATATAGCTGAACTATCTGAATGTGTTGTACCCGCCGTGCAAAACTGTGTAATCCGTTTCATACATCACGTGCAACGCTGTGTAGTCTACCGAGACTTCCTACAGTAGATGCGTTCGCACCAAACATAGAGTTTTATACAATAACCTAGAGAGGAAACTGGCGCTGCGATCGTTCAACCACCATGGGAATGATGGGAAGTACAGGCTTCGGATTGGATTTCGTTAGCTAGCGAACTGTCTACGGATCTTTTGCTACAGTTTCAGTCTCGTTCTCTGCGAGGCGTGAGCAGTGGGGTGCATTGCAAAGCACTCAAGCACTGCCTTTGTTGTTCAAAGAGGCTGAAGACCGCTAGGTTTCTTGGTTTGCTGTCACTTTGGAGCTTTACAGGCTGTATTTGACAATTTCAGCAAAGCGTCGTGCACTCACCGCTGCGCATAGATGTAGCGTCCCATGCCAGTGCAGGAAACTGCACTGGCATGGTCACGCACCGTCACGTTCCTCTGACTCGACTTCACAACAAAACGAGAGATGCGTTGGGGGCAGGCCACTTGGACAGACGCATCTGGCATCGCCGCAGATGATACGTTAAGTGTTTCTCACTGAGTACGGTACTGTTATTTCCATAAATAGATAATGCGTACTTTCGAGGGAACGACAAGCCCGTTTGTTTTAAGTGTTGTCAAGAAAATAATTCATTATTTGGTGATGCCAAATCTGGAACACAATTGCAGAGCCATGCATACCCTGGTGGTTGAATTTGTCCAGGTTTCACTTCCATCTCACGGTCACGCAAAGTTTTTGCAATAAGTTTTACGTACAAAATAATGAAGTAAGTCTTAATTAGAAATAACTTCATATCGTTTTGTTTTACACTCGGCAAACAGGCGTTGCGAATCTCAAGAACCTAATCCATCCGAAGCAAATCCGAAGCCAGATTCCCCTCTAGGTATTATTGTAAGAAACCCTATGGCACCAAGACATAGTCTAACGATTTTGCCACCCACAGCACGATTCCTTTTTTCTTTAGGCTTAGTAATAAATGAAGTTGCCTAATCATGGCCGGAGAAGCGGAATCCGAAGAGTTCGAACTAGGCAACAAGGGAACACCACAAGGTTCGGTGCTTTCCCCTTTCTTTTTCAATGTGGCGGTACTCGGTCTACCCTCAGAGCTGGAACGCATCAAAAGGCTTCAGCACAGTCTCTATGCGGATGACATCACCCTATGGGTGACGGGCGAGAGCGACGGTCACATAGAAGAGATTTTACAACAAGCTGTAAATACGGTAGAGCGATGCGTGGAGAACAATGGCCTAAATTGCTCTCCTCAAAAATCGGAGTTATTACGACGCAAACCTTACTGAGGGACAGCTTTGTTGGGTAATCTTAAAGCACTGTGTGCGCAACTACATTAGCCCGAGCGAGATTCCTGGGACCTACCGCCAATGAAGCCCAATACTTCAAGTGACGCTACCTGCTTGTCACAATAACCAACCGACAAGATTTCTCTACTCACGCCAACGGCTCTGCAATCAATTACATTACGAATATTCGTAATCTTCCAATCTGTTGTGAAACGGTGAGAGAATTTTGTCTTCGGGATCGAGTCTTTAACCTAATATCGTGATGCTTTCTGTGTCAAATAGAGATAGGAAATTTTTATTTAATCTTGGACTAGAGCCAAAATGAAGCAATTTTCCTGTGCTGCCCTCTGCCGTTTTGGTAGGGGTTCGGTAGTGGCCGGGACAACCGGTATTGCCAGAAGCAAAGCCTCCGAGATGAAGAGACGTTTCGCGACTTTTCCGCTTGGGGAGAGCGCATGCGCAGGGGCGTCGTGAAAAAGGCGGATTTCACTCGGTGGCACGAGTGACGTTTACTTGTGCCGTGCGGGCATCTCAAGGGTCTTATGACAAATTTTCGTGATCGCTGTCGTTGCTGGCAATTATGACACGTACATGACACGTGCGTCATATCCGTGCGTCAAATTTCTGTATCTCACCAGCATGGTCTTGCGCTAGCTCCGGTATCGGCCAACGTTTCACCCAGCGACGATATGATGCGACGTCATCACATGACGTCGCAACGCGTTAATATTGACGTCACAGCATGACGTCATCTGACGTACATCTTGTATCGTTCGCGTTGACGCCGACGATGCCGGTTGATTGGACTTGTGAGGCACGTAAGGCTTTCGCCTTAGTAAGCGCATACGTGTCATGTACGTGTCACGAGTGACGGTAACAACAGTGATAACGGCAAATTGTCGTAAGGTCCTACGGAACAGCCGCCAATGCCCGTATGGCGCCAATAAATTTCACTCATACCACCGGCGCAGTTATTAAGGCGAAAGCCTTAGATGGCTCATCAAACACGAAAAGTGACTGTCAGCGTCAGCACGAGTGTTGCGAAAAGTCATGTGATGGTGTCACGGTATGGCATGATCACGACGTCGCAGATCTCCGAAATTCGGGACGTCATCATGACGTCACCATGGCGTCACATAACGTAACGTCACATGAGGACGTCATCACATGACATTGTCTCTTGTTCATACGTGGGCCGATCCCGGAGGCACGTGAGGTGCAGAAAACTTGTAATTCCTTCGATCACGGAGGCAGTGCAAAGCTACGTTAGGTGCAGAAACATTTCGTGGGCGAGGGGATCAGTACAGTGGACTGAGGAGAAAGAGAAAAAGAAATGACTTTCACTTTCGAATCACCTTAGGCGAATGCACAAGGGAACCTGTAAGTTTCTCCCTTTATGATCCTCGCTAGTGAAAAAATAAAGAAATGCTTTCTGTCTCTCGCGGTGCAAGCTCGTGTCACGAGCATTAGCTTAAAGAGTCGGCGCTGAAGACAAAGCTTTTAATCACCGTTTTACTACCGATTTGAACATTGCCAATATTAATAGTGTGATTAATTTCACACTAGTTCGCGTGAGTAGAGTGATCTTAGCGGTTGTTCATGGTGACATACAGCTAGCGCCGCTTGTACCATTTGGCTCCATCAGCAGTCGTAATATGCGTGCTGGCGATTGGTTATTTCTCTGTGTGACGTAAATATTACTTTGGGTCGTTTACATTTTTTCTGAAAGCAAGTTAATGTTCAATCCGGGAAGGCTTTCTACTGTCCCCTAGTAGGCCTAAATCATTAATTAGTTTTAAAAACATCTTAGGGACAACTTACTGATCTGTCGTAGATACGCATGGTGCTACAAACTACATACAATTTTGATGCGCAAGAATTTTTATGCCGACTCCACGAGAACGCTGTTAATTCGTCTTCTCCGCCTTTCTCACTTAAGACGATCTTCGTCATAAAGAAACAAATCTGCGAAAGGAAGGAAGGAAACAGAAAAAGGAGAAGGCAGGGAGGTTAACCAGAAACACTTCCGGTTGGCTACCCTACACTGGGGGGTCGGGGAAGGGGAATAGAAAGACGAGAAATAGAAGAAAGGAAAGAGAAAAAAAATAAGAGAGAGAGAGAGAGAAGAGATGCAGTGCATTCACTACAGCGTGCGGGATTGCACCACAAGTCAGAGGCGTTCGCATAAGCCCGTCGTTCTCAAAAAACACAAGAGTGCTTTCACTGCCTTGTGGGCCGCCGAGAGATGTGGACGGTGCTGTAGTAGCACCTGCACGGAAATTGGCCTATCATCCAGTCGCCGCAGTGCGTTGGACAGTACTTGTCGCTCCGAGGAAAAACGAGGGCAGTGGCACAGCAGGTGTTCGATGTCTTCTTCGGTGCCGCAAACATCACACGCCGCGCTGTCCGTCATTCCGATTAACGTTGTATATGCCTTCGTAAAAGCAACTCCCAACCAAAGGCGATAGAGAAGCGAAGCTTCGCGTCGATGAAGGCCGGATGGAGGTTGGAGTTGCAGTGAAGGGTTCAGTTGATGTAGTCTGGTATGTCTGATGCTTGGTGCGTTCCACTCCGTAAGTGTGAGACTGCGGGCCAGTTGTCGAATCTGCCTTGCAGCGTCTGTCCTTGAAAGCGGAATTGGGACAATGTTTGCTTCCTGGTGTGATGCGCGAGCAGCGTGATCGGCGGAATCATTTCCACTGATTCCACAGTGGCCAGGTAACCACTGGAAGTCAATATCGTGGCCTTTTTGAATTACGTGGTGGTGAAGTTTTACGGTTTCATACGTCAACTGTTCGTGGCATCCTCGTCGGAGAACTGACCGCAGGCACTGTAACGCCGGTTTTGAATCAGAAAACACAGCCCATTTACTTGGTCTTTCAGTATCAATAAATTCTAGTGCGCTGCGCAGAGCCGCGAGTTCTGCCGCCGTAGACGTCGTCGCATGTGAAGTTTTAAGACGCAGAGTTATCCCTTGTGATGGTATAACCACCGCACCACCAGAACTGGACGACGTAGTCGAGCCATCCGTATAGATGTGGACGTGGTTACCGTAGTTTTCGTAGAGTAGGAGTAGGCTCAATTGTTTCAGTGCATGTGTCGGTAGGTCTGACTTCTTCCGCACTCCCGGAACCGTTAGGTGAACTCGTGGGCGGCTCAAGCACCACGGAGGGAACACTGGCTTTGACGCAGGTGCGTACCCCGCAGTAAATGACGAGCGATGTTTGCCGACAGTGGCACTATATGTCGTGCGGGGCCTTTCAGCAGCGAGGCTCGCCAGATGGTGGGAAGGGGTCCTGGCGTAATGCCTGAGGTACGTACGCATTGTCTCGGTGATAATGTGTGTCGTGATTGAGTAGTCTTGCGCGATGGCAATGGTTTCAGCCGTTGACGCGCTGCGGGGTAACCCAAGGCATATCTTAAGAGCTTGGGCTTGAATGCTCTGAATCGCGCGCAGGTTAGTCTTGCCGGTGTTCGATATTGCAGGCAAGCTGTACCGTAGGAATCCAATAAACAGAACCCTGTACAGTTGTAACATAGATGGTATCGGCACTCCCCATTTTTTTCCTGCAAGGAATCTGAACATGTGACATATAGCAGTCAGCCGCTTCTTCAAGTAGTTCACGTGTGGAGTCCAAGACAGGTTTCTGTCAATTATGACTCCCAAGAACCTGTGGCTTCTGCTGAATGATATCAGGTCTCCGTTAATTGATATACCATAGGCAGACATTGGCTTCCTCGTGAATGCTACCACTGCACATTTCCCGCAAGACACTTCCAGGCCTTGTTTACGAAGGTAGCAGGACGTCATTGTGGCTGCCTTCTGAAGGCGTGCGCGAAGCTGAAGCCGTGTCACACCTGAAGTCCAAATGCAGATGTCGTCAGCGTAGATAGAAAGCTTTACGGTGCTTGGTAGGCTTTCGACCAGTCCAATGAGGGTTAGATTGAAAAGCGTAGGGCTTAGAACTCCTCCTTGAGGGACTCCTCGGCTACTGTAATACTCAGTTGTCGGGCCATTCTCCGTGGTGACGTAGAACGACCTTCTCTGCAAGTAGCTGCACACCCACATATATACCTTGCCACCAAGACCTACTGTTTCTAATGCACTCAGGATGGCTTCATGGGATACATTATCATAAGCCCCCTTGACGTCTAGAAACAGAGCAGCACACAGTCTCTTACAGGTCTTCTGGTGTTCGACATATGTCACCAGATCAACAACGTTGTCTGTTGCCGATCGGCCGCGCCTGAATCCGGCCATGGCATCTGGATAGATTTCATAGTGCTCCAAGTACCATTCCAGTCGTGTTAGAATCATTCTTTCCATTGTTTTTCCCACGCAACTGGCAAGCGCGATAGGACGGTATGAGGAAATGTCCAGCGGCGACTTGCCAGCTTTGAGAAGCGGAATGAGGCGACTTGACTTCCATGCTTGGGGAACTTTACCAGTCTGCCAGAAGTCGTTGTATAGGTGCAGGAGTGCCTTCCGAGCTTCGTCTCCAAGGTTACAAAGAGCACGATATGTAATGCCGTCAGGTCCTGGCGCCGAAGAACGTCTGCACAATGCCAGTGCAGCTTCTAGCTCGTCCATAGAAAACGGGCACTCCATGCGGTGATCACGTGAGAGAAATGGGAGGCCGAGCTCCGCCGTCCTTGTATCTGTGAAATTTGAGTCGCCGGCAATCCTTCTACAGAAGGATTCTGCGACGTCAATCTCGTTACACTGCAAGTGAAGTGCCAGAGATTTAAACGGGTGTCGCTGACTAAATGTTGTGCGAAGACCACGGACAGTTCTCCATATAAGCGATAAAGGCTTTCGCGGATCCAACGACTCGCAGAAGGATGCCCATCGTCGCGAAGCCAGTTTATCCATGTGGCGCTGTATTTTCTTCTGAGTGCGTCGAGCCAGTCTCAAATCATCCTTGCACTTTGTGCGTCTATATCTTCGTTCTGCGCGACGGCGCATTGCACGAAGCTTCTCAAGTTCGATGTCGAAATCGGTGCGTGTGTAACTCGTGTAACTCGTCAAAAGCGAATGCGTGGAGTTCTGCAGGGCATCCTTTATCGCGGCCTCTAGGTTATAGGATGAGCCGTCGCTACAACAGTCTTCCATTATCGTCTTGAATTTCGGCCAATCGGTGCATTGGAGGGCTCTGGAGGACTTGGAGCTGGTCAAACCTTCTATCCTCAGATAATTTGGAATGTGGTCACTACCCCGCGTTTCCAAATCTGAAAACCAGTGCACTTTTCTCGTGAACGAGCGTGAAACAAGAGTGAGGTCCAGGCAGCTGCTGTAGGCTGATCCACGTAGATATGTAGGGCTTCCATCATTAGAAACACTGAGTTCGTGTTCCGAGGCAAATGACACCAACTTTCTTCCTCTAGAGTTGACCTTTGAGCTTCCCCATAGAAAATGGTGGGCATTAAAATCACCAGTGATCACCCACGGGTGTGGAGTCGATGTCAAAATATCGCGTAAGCGCTCGCAATCTAGGCGGCTTGATGGGGATACATAAGCTCCGAGAATTGTGAAAGTGACCTTATTCTTCTTCACAGTAAGGCAAACATATTGATTCTCTTCGTCAGGTGGGACAGGGTGATGAATATGTCAGGTCACGGCGCATGAACACAACAACTTTGCTACACTCTCCTTGGGTGGAGGACATAAAGCACTCGTAGCCTGACAATCTGACGGAAGCAGACAGATTGGGCTCGCATATCACAATGATGGGGAATCGGTTCGTAAATACAAACTGTCTAAAGTCGGACATGCGCGACTTAAGACCTCTGGCGTTCCACTGAAAGACAGATGCATTCTTGACTTCCTCTCGAAACGATGGTACCTCGAGGGCCGTGGTTTTACCCTAAAGCTGCAAGCACCGGACTCAGGGTGTCCAGCACCTGCAGTGCGCTCTGCGCAGACGGGGTCTTCATGTTGCTCGCGCATGGCGCTAATCAGCGACTGCAGCAAGTTTACGACCTGTCGATCTTCAGTCGTCGCATCAGTGGTTCGTTGGGTCGTTGAGGGTGGTGGGATTCGATGTGACGCCGTAGCAGGTTGAGCTTGTGGAAGCGAGGGCCACTCTTCGGAAGGTGCGACTGCTGTCTCTGCCTTTGATTTCGCAGTGTCCGTCTTCGAGGAGTTCGGTGTTCGTAAGGCAGCCGCTTTGATGGAGGATGACATCTCGCTATCGGCAGAGCAGTCTTTTCGTGATGTTCTTCGGTGTCGACGCCGTCGTCTCCGAAGTGTAGCGGCCGCCTCTCTGTGCGTTGAATTGACCCGCACCATACGCTTGAGTACCGCGTGCTCGTTCCTCAAGCGCGGGCAATCTTTGGATGAGGCTTCATGAGCGCCGTGGCAGTTGGGACACCTTAACACAGTTGCACCGCAGGCGTCTTTTGAATGAGATTCAGCGCACCGCGGGCACACAACATTGTTCCCACAGACACCTCTGACGTGTCCTATCTTGAAGCATTTGTAGCATTGCAGTGGCTTCGGCACGTATGGACGGACTGAGTGGCGAACGTGGCCTACTTTGACGTGTGAGGGAAGGCTGTCTCCCTCAAACACAAGCCTCAAGCAACGTGAGTTGCCAAGTCTTGTGATGTGCGTGATGAGAGTGCCTTCTGTAGTTGGCTTTATTAATACCGGCAGGACATCAGGTGGAATGGAAAGATCGACGTCATAAATGACGCCAACAGTGCCGTTACAACCTGTAGAGATCATTGATCGAACTTTCACTTTGTCGATTACCGTTATGTTCCGCAGGCTTTGCAGCGCACTACGGTGCAGAACGTCTACGGCAAGGACATTCTTCCGTGCATTTATCCTCACGTCTTTGATCTGATTCGGCGCGGTTTCCTCGAGAAGCACAGAGAGAACTTGCCTATTGAGGAGTCGTAAGTTGGACGTAGGGTCTTCGGGCATGAATAGCATGGTGTGCGGCGAACGTTGTGCTGCAGTCTTCACGGTAGAAACACTCGCCGACGATGTCGTCCGCAGGAGTCTTCTTTTTGCCGTTCGACTCATGACGACCTTGAAGTCATCGTCCGATGACTCGAAGCCCTCCGAGTACAAATCGGTTGCCTCACTGTCCGTGTCGCTTGACGCGTTTCCACGTTTCCTGGACGTGGCCCGACGGGACGGTTGCGCGCCAGGCAGATCCTCAGGCGTGTCTTGAAGCATTGCCGCAAGGATGGAGCGGCAGCTCCCAGGATTTGCAGGGAAACAATTGAAAAAACTGGGACAAGGGTACAAGCGTTCTGCGAAAGAAGATACATTTTTCTTGGCGGTTCCGGGTTTAAACGACGGCGCTCACGCTCCGGATGCGAGTGCCTTAACCACTGGACTAAGCACATCCACGCTGGCTTAATGTGAATACGTCTGACGCTCACACATGCCATACGAATGCGTTGTACCCGCGGCGCGGAACAAACGTAAAAGAACAACACTTTCTGTGTAGACTTCGTTGACTTTCGTGGTAGTGCATAGAATGAAAGCCCGCTGTAGGGCAACATGTAAAGACGACATGGAGGGTTACACACATCACGAAAATCCAGACTTTTGCCAAAATTCAATGCTATATCGAGTTTAAGTGGTAGCGGTATGCAACCGCTGGTGGGCCGCTGCAGAGGCTGACGAAAGCTAGAAATATGAAAGACGCCACGCCTGAAAGCAGCGTTCCATAAAATGGCGCAACCTACACTCTAAATATTTTCACGCGTAGTAAGCGTGAAACGCGCCCCTCGGCCTCCTAAAATTCGTTTTATGTACCACGTGACTCAAAATACGCGTTGTTTTCCTCCACCGAAGCGTGACGCCGGTCGAGGACACGCACATTCGCTGTATTTTACGCGTGATGCGGGATTCTACGCGTCAGAACCGGAAAACTCACGCTGAGGAAAAGTTTGCGACGCCGATCGCGCTTCTCCTCATCACGCGTATATATATCCTGATACAATCGCCAAGACAGCCGTGCGACGTCGCCGTTACTCGTCTCTGATTTGCTGCTGCGATTTGCGCCTGCTTTCATTTATTTTTGTTTTTCACGCGAATGCCTTGAAAGGTGGCGCTTGCTTCGATATATACTTTTGGCGGGAAAACGGGGTTAGAGTCGTTGGAGTCATTGACTTAGCAAGCTCTTTGTGCACCGTCTCTGCCTGCCCTTCGAGCGTGTACTGTGCGGAGGGTTCGCTTTGTGATGTTGAAAAGTGGTGAAGTCATGAATAACTTGACATCGAGTGACCTGCGTGGTGTGCCGCGCGGTAGTTGCAAGAACACCGAATGCGACTGCCCGGAGTTCTCGCGCGACACGGCGCCGCTCACTGCGAACTCTGCTATTCCGGCCGGATGGTGTGCATACTGCGGGCACTCGCCTGCCATTCACGGCCGCTTGGAATACCTGGGTAAGCAAATATTTCGAAATGTATTTGCTCATTATATATTTTACAACTATTTTCTCAACAGTGACGTTTCTTCCTATTGACCTCTGAACTTGACATTAGTATCAGGCCAAGTTCTCTGTGTACAGTATGACGGACAGAAACGCGCAAATTTAGGGCTATGTAATTCACGTACTTTCATTTTCAACATCTCCATTTCGTGTCATAGCGGCGTAATTTTGGCTTGAACACTTACGTCAGAGCCAACATTAACTTTAGATGCCGGATTCGTAGCGACGTGACGTGGTTACCTTGAGTAATTGCTCATGAAAGTATTTGTAGTAAAGAAAGTGATGTCGCATTCAGTCCGAGAGTTTCTGTTTCACTCGGGTCGTGCGATCGAACGGGAAGGATGACAAGAAAGAAGGAAGGAGTGTAGCTCTCGGTGCCATGGCTGTGAGCCGTTTCTCCTTCGCCGTCGGGTATCCACGGGTCCCCGCGTCTAGCGCTCGTTAGCTTTGGCTTGTCGGCGCCAAATATTGTGGCCGCGTCGCGGTTCGCGGCGGTGGCCATTTTCGAGCCAGGAGGCGGAACGCCGGTAAAGGGGCCGCCTGGCGCCTCGTGCGGTGAATAAACAGCGCCTGCTTCCTCCGTCCTCCGCAGAGCGCCTCGAAAATGACCAAAAATATATTGTATGCCGTAAATTCATGTAGTCGATGCGTACATTACGAAGCGTTAAAATTGTGCCATATCTTGCAAAACAAGCGCGTTAAGGCCACAGTAAAATTGTGTGTTTTTGCTGCACATCAAGGCTGAAGTTCGCTTTTTTTTATGTGAGTGCACAAGGCATGAGTCCATGGGTATTATTTGAAGCCGCTATTGCCAAGAGGTCGCTCTGGTTACAGGCGAACTAATTATGCCGCAACCTAGCCTTTTATAGTAAGATACGATTGCGTCACCTTCAGGAATTTCAGGCTACTGGGTGAAGTCGCACTTGTGTGCAATTAATAGGGAGTTTTCGAATAGTGGCCCCAAACGCTCGGGGCCCCAAAGCCTCTTGCGTGGGCTCGCTTTGGGTCAAGCAGGAGTTATAGAGTTTTCGAATAGAGTCTGCGGCGATTTGGGCACTCCCCCTATTCTAGGTCACTGTGGTCTTGGCTAAGAGCCGTCGCTTCGAAGTGAGTGCCGTCATGTTTGTTTGACGCAAAGCTTTTGGGGCAGGCTTTGGGGCTCCCGCTAAATTCGCGAAATAGCGTCCCCAACACAAAACACGAAGCTGTTTCGGTCTCGCGCATGCGCAGCGGCCTCGACGCTATTTCTCTGGGGCCCCTATTCGAAAACTCCCTAATATTTGCGTTACCGTAAGGTAGCATAAACAGTTTACCTTACGGTCCACTACGTGGAGCCAGTGCCTCGGCGGTCGGTAATGCTAGCTGTCGCGGCAGCAAGAATGGAGCTCTGTTGCAGTCATGTTGTGATCCTATAGCAAAATTATACGGAATTACAGAAAAGCTGTTTTTGTAAGCGCCTCAGGTAGAGCATACGTGTCAAAACAGTCAATTCGAGCTTGCACCTTTTACTGTAAAAGCCCAAAGTTGTCGCGAGGGCAAAAATGATGTGCTTCGTATGGTACTCAGTGGTGTAACTAATAGCTGATATTTTGAATGCCGTTTCTGAAATTCGCAGTGAAATATGTGGTCAGTATACGGTCCCCAGGTTAACTGTTTTCTTTCTAATGGATGAATATGTCTGAGATACCACGCTGAGTGCACGTGTTCACAGTCGAGTTGAGTTCTACTTCCACAAACACTATAATTGCGGAAGAGTGCTTAGCTCACCCGGCTGCCAACCGACAAGACAGTGGTTCGATTCCCACCGCGGGCACAAAATTTTTTGTTTAATGTTCCTTCTTTGGGGCTTACAGTTGCGTCATACGGGATGTCAAACATACGGTTAACCTCTCTGCATTTAGTCTCGAGAAGGACTAACGGTTCTGCCAACGCAGTTCGTTTGTCAAGGGAACAACTTTTGATTGAAAAGCTCGCAAGATCTGTTGGAGTGTGTGGGGTTCAGAAAGAGGCACTCGTCTTACTTCCGCAATTATATTTATCGCTGTGAAATTTATATTTGTTGATCTGTGCAGACAATAGATGAAAAAGGACATTCTGAAAGCGGAATAGATGCACCCCGCGTGAAGGCACTTTTAAAAGCATCCTTTATCCTGAGGGCCACGTCACCAGTGGCGGTATTACCGGCTTATCTCCTAAACGAAGAACTGATAAGACAGTCCTGTACCTTCTTATGTCCCTCTTTATTTCTTCAGATTGCCATATTTCAGAAGATTTTATTGGCACCCAGTGTAATCTGGAGCACCCACTTTTTTTTCATTTGTGCTCAAACGGATTGCCGGTGTACGCACTATACTTGAGTTTACGACTTCAAAACCCCTTTGTACTGTTCTTGCTGACCCCCAATGCCGCTATAATTAAATCAACAAAGAGCCACGAAGTTTTGCTGATTGTGCGCTGTATTCTGTGTTCATGAAGTTTAATTCCACGTTTTCTCTTTCAGCTTGCCTTTGAAAGTGAACTGAGATTTTCAAGCACTATCGAGGAGAATGTCAAAAGCCTCAGCAAAATTCTGCCTGCAGTGGCGACAGTGTCATCCTTAGCGGACCCATCGTACACAGAGGTGGATGTGTACCTGAGGCGAAGGCTCGCGAAGATGGCCCTAATTTCAGAGGTGAGTGAAATAGTTTTTTTAAGAGCCAAAGTTTCAGAAGCAATTCATGACGTCATCATTCGTCTGACACTATACTAAGTTTTCAGCAGTGTATCAGAAGATTTAACGCCGCAGTCGCAATGTGAGCTTTGTCGACAAAATCATTTTCATGAATTTGTAGTTCTGTACCAAGTGAATTTGGAAAACCGGTTCATTCCATAAGGTACCAATTTAATTTCTCCTTTTTATCTTTGCCAGGTTTCACCCGTAGACATTATTGACCCGTGCATTGTGTGGGGCGACGTGAAGGAGCTTGTATGCGGCAAAGAGCCCGGCGAAACCATGAAGCTACAGCCAAACACGTCGCTGGAAAAAGCACTGGTGCTTTGTTTGTGTGTGCACTACGTCAAGGACCTTGCGTATCCGGCTGCTTTTGGCCAGTTGCTTGGCCTCGGTCAAGCAGTCGTTAAACGTGCCGGCATCGACGAAATTCCATGGGCGCAGAAAAGGCTACGGGATTTGTTCACGAAACTACACTTTGTTTGAGTTAAGTACACATCAAAGTTTATGTGCTGCTTAAAGAGACATTCAAAATTCATCTAGCGCCTATTTTACAGTTCCTGTGTGTTTTTTTCTTGGATTGCTCTTCCATAAAAAAGAAGCGTTTTTGTAAGTTATGGTCAATAAAAATTTTACTCAAATTTAAATTCTTGTAAATATTTCGTTCTACTTAACCCCTTATCTTTGATTCAAGATGTAAAGTGTCAGAGGACTCCGCGCAAAATTCCTCACTCAAATTTCTGGACTACGGTATACATAAGTAATCACCTCGAAAGGATGCATGCACATCAGAGGCTTAATTGTAGGATTCGCCAGATGCACCTGTGGAAGATGCTTTATGAAAGTATGAGACAATCGAGAACGCCTTCATTCTGCTAACACTACTAAATTCTGAACGGTGTATAACGAAGATCTAACGCCGCAATCGCGATGTGAGGCTTGTCGATCCGTGACGGGAGGCCTTCCTAATGCTTAGTTAAGGTGTAAGAGAGGATTTTTACTTACTTGATGCGGGATTCTCATGCTCTATAAAATGTGTTTCTGACTGTCAGAAAGTGTTTAAAAATAAATTTGAGAGAAGATAATATTTGTTCTGCTGTATTTGTTGATGCTTGGCGGCTCTTTGGCGGGTATATATGCTGGTTGGCCGGCATTAAATAGCTAATTACAAAAATCAAGTTTCAATTTTCACATTGGGCACGGGAACATTCTATTGGTTCTGCATAACACGAGCTTCATAGCTGCACCGTAAATAAAAACCGCACTGCCGATGTTGAGCTGTGCGTATATATGTACCGTTGGGTACAACATGGAAAGAGTAGCCAGTGCAATAATGAAAGCTTGTCTCTTATTTATAGCCTACTCTCTGTACTATAAACCGAAATCCATATTTATGTTTCAGCCAGCAAGCTCATTTTACCCTCTCGCAGTGTCGCGTTCTACAGTTTGCACATGTGCAAGATGAAAAGGAAAAATTAATTTTTGTAATGCGCTAATAATTGCCGGGCATCAGTATGTATACTCTTCAAGAAGCCGCCAAGCCCATACAGCACAACAAATATTATGTTCTTTCAGCTTTCTTTTTGGATGATTTCTGACAGTCAGAAAGGCAATTCAAGGAGCGGGAGAACGCCGCATTAAGTAAGTAAAACTCCTCTCTTACACCTTCTCTAAGCGTTAAAAAGGTTGGCAGTCACGGTTGGCAAGCGTGGTGCGCTTAGCGTGAAAGCGCACCACGCTTAGTACAAGCGTGCAAAAAATCGCCCCCACTCACGCTTCGCTAGCGTTATGCATCCCGCAAGTCACGCTTAGGAAGCGTGATTTTTTCAGCGTGAAAGCACACCACGCATAGAACAAGCGTGCAAAAACACGCCCCCCTCTCACGCTTGCTACGCGTGAAAATATTTAGAGTGTACAGCAAAGCTCTACGCTTACGCATCGGCTCACAAAGGAGATTGCGTGTGTATTTTTAGGGGTGAATGACCTTAGGGTCTCGGTGTGTCGACGTGCATCGTCGTCTGCTGTCGTGACGGTCCATTTGCTTGAGAGAGAGAGAGGAGAGGTTGAGGAAAGGAAAAGGCGCAACTTCTGCAACCCTAATTGGGAGCACGGCTCAGCGCCTGTAGGGGAAAGGGAGATAAAGAAGAGAAGAGGGAGGAGAAGGAGAGGAGGAATGCTGTCCATGACCGAGGACGCGGCGGGCGGCTACTATAGCCGGTTGGCCAGTCCAGTGTCCTCAAGGAAGCGGAGAACCGCCTTGAAAACCTGAGTGTGGTGCTTTGCAGGGAAAAGGAGGTCCCTCTGTGTAGCCGCGGGAATACCCTGGCGACGGAGTGCCGCGAGCAAGGCAGCTCGTTGTGCTTGAAGCGCTGGGCACACACACAACAGGTGATCAATTGTTTCGTCTGCCCCACACGCACTGCACGCAGGTGACGAAGCTCTGCCGAGCCAATGACGTAGTGCCGCAGGCCAGGAGCAGCCGATGCGTAGACGCAGTAGAAGGGACCGCTCCCTCCTGGAGAGGCCCCTGTCAGGCAGCCGGGTCGGAGGTTCCAGCCTGGCCACACGTTCGTCGGGGTGGTAGCGTAGCCACAGCCGCCTCAAGGTCAGCCTCGAATAGTCTGAGGCGACCACAGCACGGCAGATCCATTTGCTTGAGCGCAAGAGAGGGCGCCCCCGCCTCAGCGCTCGCCGTGTGGCGAGAGAGCGAACGGCGTGCGTTGACTATGGAAACGCTCTTTCTGCGATGAACGCTTAACTACCAGATCGCATGGAACGAGAACGCGCCCTCGCCCGCGAGAGACAACGCCGACGCAGGCAGCGTCTGCTAGCGAGTTTCTCGATTGATAAAAACCGACTGCTTGCGCTGCGCAACAGTTCACCGGCCACCCCGTATATATAGGCACTGGATCTTGACCTGCAATGTAGTGCCGGTGGGAGGTTTCTCTTTTGCGTAGTTGAACAATAAGATTCGCAGCGTGCACGTTAACTAAAGGCGGACTGCGGGTCTCAGTGTCTAACCTTTCTTCTGTCTCTCATTGCCCATTAGCAGTGATTTTGCTGTGGGGAAACACCGGCGCACACTGCATGCTTCGCCCCTCCACAGGTTTCACGTTAGTGGTGCTGAAACACCTTTCCCTACATGCTTCGCCCCTCCCCAATTTTTATCTCTTCCTGCAGCGGGCACCCCACTTCAATTTTTATGTCTTTTCTTTCTTTCGTATTTTTCCTTCCTTTTCTGACTCTTCTCTTGATGTTTTCTTCTTTACTAGACTATACCTATATACTCTGTGTCATTCGTTCGACCGTTTACTCATTTACTTTTTTGTTTCCTTGTTCTTCTACGATAGTTCGCATGTCTATCTCCTCTCGGGCGGGCGGGATGCGTGTGCTCATACAACGGGCGCCGCACTGTCAACCTGGGGACGCCGAAAGAGACGCGCCCATCGACGCTGGACGCTGTCCGATGCGAGGGAGAAGAGCTGGGTCGGTCGTCCTCCAGCCCCCCTTTCCTCCTGGTCTTCCGAAAAAAAAAAAAAAAACGTCGGGATGCGTTTGTGCGCACCCACGCGCGTGTCAAAATCTAGCGCGAGCGCGGAATGCGCGGCAGGTTATAGCCGAATAAACGCGACATTGAAAAATGCACCGCAGTGTATAACAGGCCCAAGAACAGAGTTCCCAAATGACAACATTCCCCTTCGTGCGTGCAGATGCGGATCATGCGGAAAAAACAACGCGGCCTCGTACCGTGTGCACCTGTCTTCGACTCGGTAATTTCTGGGAAGGAGTCGGCGTTTCACGTGGTGTTTTAAGAGGATGCCGTGATAGCCAATTTGAAGCTGGCTGTGAACTTTGTTTTAGTAGCATGAGCACCGAGTGACACTCTGGTTTCTCTTCCAATTACTTCCGGTCGGGCACTCACTTCCGTTGTTCCGGATGTTCACGAGAGAGAGAGAGAGAAGGAATATAGGAATATTCATAAATAGTCTTTCAAGAAACATAAATCCATGGCTCTGTTTCAGGTTAAGAGTTGCATCGGATACGTATGATATCAGAGCATAACTTTAAGATAGGAGGCAATTAACTACCAGTATATATAATTAATGACAAATAAACTGATTGATTCACTGAAAGATTGTGAGCAGCTGGCATTGTTGCGACACCTGGTGGAACAAGTATCAACCACTAGCTTATTTGTACGTGGCCTCTGAGATCTGCTTCGACAGTGCGACGAAACACAATCTTATCCCATGGAACACGATGGATGGATGGATGCTACGAGCGTCCCCTTTATAACGGGGCGGTGACAAGTGCGCCACCACGCTCGACATATATATATATATATATATATATATATATATATATATATATATATATATATATATATATATATATATATATATATATATATATATATATATATATATGTCGAACTATAGATGACGACACCCCATGGTGCTTTTGGTGTTGGTGCCCGTGAAGACATTCCTTGTGTACTTCTATTCGTCTTTATGTCCATGCTTTTTAATATTAGATGAGAGGCGCCTTCTGCGCTAGGGCTGTCGGCGTCTCCTGTTGTCGTAGCCCGTCACAGTAAATGAAGCAGGTGGCAAATAGGACGGCGCGTTCGCTCTGGAAAAGGTCACGAGAACGCGCGCTCGCCCGCGAGAGACAATGCCACCTGCGCTTCTCCGAGTGGCGAATAAGACGGCGCGTTGGCTCAGGACAGGCCCGTAGCCACGGGGGAAGTGCCCTAGCCCCCCCCCCCCCCCACGAAATTCCGATGGAGGGGGGTGTTTTACTGAAAATAAATAATGAATATAGGTGTTTTTCTAAAATAGTCAAGGCACGGCCGCTAAATCAAGGCCTACACCAAGTAGCGCCCCCCCGCCCCCTTAAAATATTCTTGGCTACGGGCCAGGCTCAGGAAAAGTTCTCTTTCTACGATGGGCGCTGTGTGCGATGGGCGCTGGACACTGTCTGCGACGCTGTATGCAGCAATGAGAGGACGCTGTCCACATCGCTGCTGACGTGTCCTTGTGACCAAGCTTGAGCCAAGCTTGAGACCAAGCTTCTCAGACCTAGTGGTCTCTAAACTTTTGACGTCGACTGTACGTGTCGTGTACGTGTCATAATTACTGGCAACGACAGCGAACACGACAATTTTTTATAAGAGTAGTGATGCAGAACTATCGATGGTAGTATCGATACTATCGATAGCTGAGTCACTATCGAACTATCGATGGTAAAAAATGCTATCGATAGCGCTATCAATAGTAAAAAATTCGATGGTACTATCGATAGTATAAAATCAACAGCGCGAACTTACTGAAGAATAAACTTGGTTCCCCGCGCGCGTGGTACATGGTAGAGCCGGAGGAGCAGTTCACCTGAGTGCTTTGCTGGCACATGATCACAAACTCAAATTGTTCAGCCGTAGCGGAAAGGAAGGCGTTAAATGTGGTGGAACTGCGCGGCTTCAAATTTATATTGCATTTTATGATTTCAAAATAAAAAAAAATCATCATGAATTAAGTTTGTTAATTGCAAGGTGTAACTGGTTGCTTTTGGATGTGAATTTAGCGATGGACATATTCCGCCACTTTCACTGCGGAAATAATTTATTTCTTTCGCCAAAAATTGTTCATCAATTAAGCGAAGCTAGGCTATCGCAAATGTTTTGGCAATATGGCCGGCCAGCAACAGCATCATTCACACCACCATCGATAGTATTGTCACGTGGTTGCGACGGTGAAGAATGCTGCAGCAAGACTGGGAAATGCGGAGCTTTTTATTTTTTTATTTGGGCGAAGTTGTGCCCAGAAAATCAAAACTCAAAATACAAGCAAATCACACTGCGCACTGACAGCGGCGAAGACAGTCGTCGGCCGTCGAGTAATCTGATCATCGGTGGAACGCGTCGTCTGTTATACATCAGCAGTGACCGAACCTTCCAGCGTTATCGCTGGTGCTCGCGTAAGCTCTCGAATAAACTTGACTATTCTCGGCCGGCGCGTAGTCTTAACAGAATGATCTCAAATAATCGTGAAGCTTGAGACCCCGAGGAAATGGATCATGCGCTTATGGGCTTCCTTGGCAACTAATACAAGTGCACTTGCGAGGAACCCACTATGCTATAAATCATTTTAATTTTTGAGAAGTAGGAAAGCAGGCATAATGCCATTTTTCGTCATTCTGGTACCTGCTAAACGCATGTAAGGCATTATGCGCACTTTGTTGATGCTGTGCCTGATGACGATGAAGAATTATGGCGGAGCCCTTTGTAATGGGTTGGAAGCATTCAACAACCTTCTCGGTGCGCAATTCGCATTGTATGACGCCTGATTACAGAATTCACGTTGTGCGACGCTTGGTGTTTATTTTACTCTTCTACCACGCTATATTGCATATGTTAATGTGGTTCCTTCCCGACATGAAGCCTGTATAGGACCTTTTTGCAAAGCAGTTTCAAGCACCGGCATGGCTCAGAGGTTGAATACTGGGCTCCCACGCAGAGGGCCCAGGTTCGAACCTCGTTCCATCCTGGAATTTTTTTCTTATTTCGTTTTTTTTTTCTTATTTCGAGCGATAGTGGTTACGGACACCGGCGCGGCGGCGGCGGCGGCGGACAACTACGGCGCCAAAAACGGCCGGTGAAATGATCTCATAACAGCTTTCGCTGTAAAAATTGCACCATCTCCCACTAAAGGGAACCATGTCGGGATGCCAAGCAGCGCATGGGTCGACTTAAAGTTCTGTTCATCACGGGCACCTTCCTTGCAAGTGAAGCACACCATAAATTCACTGTAGTTGCTGTTGCTGTTACTCGTCCCGAACTCTTGTTGGAGCACGCCACGCGGGTTCATCCAAAGCCACTAAGGCTTTGGTTCATCGCGCGTCTGCAGAATCTCGTTCCCCGACGCCATCACGTAATTGCTGAGAGAGTGTGGGGGGAGAGGTCACAGCGTCTTACCCAGCCCCTTACACAGGCCCGAACGCGCTGGCGCGTGCCAGCATACATGATTTTGTCTGCGTTACGCCAAGCTAGGACAGCATACGGCAGCCCGGGCCCCTAAAGTGCTCTGCAAGTATCATCATCAAGGAGGTCGAAGAACAAGAGGAAGAAGACTTCATGGCGCGAGCGCGCGCTCAATACGTTACAGATGGCTATGCTGGGTGGTAAAAAGCGGATCAGACAGACAGAGAACTTTATTTAGGTCCTGAGGAACTGCGTTGTAACGCCCCCTTTTAGGGGGAATCCGTAGCAGTCGCGGGCCGCTCCCACGTAGGGACCGGAAGACCGTGGCCCTCCGCCCTTTCGCAGGCCCTCTGGACAGCCCGAAGTTGAACCAAAAGGTCGCCGCTGTTAAGGGCTTCCTCCCAGTCCTCTTCTTTGTTGAACTCTGCGTCGCGTAACGCAGGACATTGCCAGAGCATATGAGGTAATGAGCAATGCGCCTCTCCGCAGTCCGGACAATGCGGTTCGATGTTGGGCGAGAAGTGACTGAACCTGCCCCTCGAAGGGAAAGACCCCGTTTGGAGCATCCTGAAGACCGATGATTGCGGTCGAGTAAGTTTACGATGAGGAAGTGGAAAAGCCCTGGTCGCGAATGGAACTACGGACACAGCCTCGAGCAAAAGCTGCTTTGCATCTAAAAAATCACAGCATATCCACGGAGTGAATGATGATGAGTGGGCGAAGCTGCGGAGGTTCATCGGTAAACCGTGAATCTTCCGTGAATTCTGCCCAGTACATCATCACCGACGTGAGATCGGGCGCGTTTATACTAAAGGTTCGATGAGTTATGACGACTTGCAGCTCACTTTAATTTTACATGTACGCTGTGAATTTTCATTGTTTAGAAAACCATTGCTTTAGAAAACATCTGGCGTCTTTCGTTAAGCAGCTGGCGTCTTTGCGTTTTGCTTTAGAAACATCTGGCGTTCTTTCGTTTTGCTTTTACAAAACATCTGGCGTCTTTCGTTGGTTTATTTCATCAATCAACGGCGTTTTGAACAAAATTTTTACTGTTTAATCACGCACAGGAGAAATCTCACCAGGCACTACCTTGGAGGCAAACAATGGCTGCTAATGGGAATGAGAGACAGAAGAAGTCGGCTTTTAGCTAACACTTACACTTCTACTTCTACTAACGTTTCCTACTGGAACATGCCAATGGCTGCTAATGGGGAATGAGAGACAGAAGAATTCGGCTTTTAGTTAACGCGCACGCTGCGAATTTTTTATTGTTCAACAACGCACAGAAAAAATCTCCCACCGGCACCACCTTGGAGGTCAAAGCGTAAGACTGGTTACGCACTACGACTACGACTACGAGGGACGAACGGGTGCCGCCTTAAGGAGCTTCGCCCCTAAAACTATCGATACTATCGATAGTCAATTTACCGATAGTTTTGCGTCACTACATTAAGAGCCTTGAGAAAAGCCGCGAATGCCGGCACGGCACAAATAAACGTCACTCATGCCACTGAGTGAAATTCAACTCACGCGCCTTCCTTCACATTAGCTTTAGTCCAAAACTAAATAAACATTTCCTATCAGATACAAAGCTAGTATCACGAAAATTAGCTTAAAGAGTCGACCCCAAAGACAAAGCATTTCGTCATCGTTTTGCTACCGATTCGAAGATTACCGATATTCGTAATGTAATTGATTGTAACTTTGTTTGCGTGAGCAGAGCAATCTTGCCGGTTGCTTATTCTTACATGCAGCTAGCGCCAGTTGTAGCATTTGGCTCCGTTTACGTGTGCCGGGCTCACGTTGGTTTGTGACCGTAAGCAAACATCGCTCTAAATCGGCTCCATGTGTTGTAGGTGGAGCTCATCGTGTTAACGCGATAGCGTTGATGAGGTCGTTCCGCAGAAATTCCGGTGTCGGCGTCGTTGGTTGTGAGCGAAAAATCAAAATCTTATGTTCGAGTGACAATCGAACCCAGGCCGTCTGCGTGGCAAGCAGGTGTTCTACCACAGAGCCACTCCATTGCTTGGAACTGCACTGAAATTAACTTTCATGCTTCACAAACATACGCGTCCTGTGTACAGGTGTCACAGTACGAGATTTAATACCGCAGTTAAACGGGGTTCAGGCGTACATTGCCATCGGACGTCACACCCATTACAAAAGGCACACACATTACTGCGCGTATTCCCTTACGAACAAGTAGCGGGTGCACCGCACCTTCGAAATAGTATCACGCGCGCAAATGCTGCTGGTTTAAAGCATGCCACCCATTACAAAGGGAATACACATTAGTGCGCGCATTCTCTTACACACATACGTATAGTGGGTGCAGTGTTGTCATAGGAGTGCTGTTGAAGAGGGCGGAAACCTTCACCTTTACTATAATGTCGTGTGTGTGTAGGTGGGTGGGTGGGTTAAATACCCAAGAGTTTCTGTGCCGACTTCACCAGAAAAATATAAGTCAGTCCGATCATCGCTATAAAGTAACAAATGTATTTTAAAAAATTTAGGGCGCACTGGTGGTGCCAAACAAGATGGAAGTGCGGGGCTGGGTGGCCTTCTTTGTTTCTCTTGTTTTTTTTGCGTGTGTTCTTTATTATTATTAAATAATAAACCAGTGATTTCGACGTAGCCGGCTCTCAAGTCAGCTAACCGTTCCATACTATTTTTTATCTTAAAAAGAGAGAGAGAGAGAGAGCGGAGGAATCGTGTTGTTTTGCATCTACTGCGTCCAGTTTGATTAGAGGTATGTTGCATTTAGAATAAAATGACACAATCTAGTAAATGTACAAAGAACAAGTTTATTTTTCAACTATATAGTTTTTATTTAAGAAGTTCAATGAAAATACGAATGTCTAGAAAACTGAAGCATTGACTTTCAGCTCTGAATTCCAGGAAGATAACAGAAAACATTGCAGTTATGTATACTACATAAGTCCTGATAATGTGATGATTTTTTATATATAACAATGTTCTTTCAATAGGATTGTTAAGATGTGTGTGTGTGTGTGTGTGTGTGTGTGTGTGTGTGTGTGTGTGTGTGGTGTGTGTGTGTGTGTGTGTGTGTGTGTGTGTGTGTGTGTGTGTGTGTAACGATATTGTTACCGGTAAAGATACGCGCGTATGTATACGTGCGTGGTAGGGATGGGGGCGGGGCCAAGTGGAGAAGAGTGGGTAGAGTTATCAATATGTAAACGTGCGCTTCAAGATAGTTTTCGCTTTGCTTTAATTTACAATTTGCCTCGACTTTAAGTGGACGGGATCGAGACAACAGTTATAAATTATGTTTGGTGCAACCGAGGGCGAAGTTACCACCCTCGCACGAATTCATCCAACGACGTCTATTTGGTGGTTCCGTAATTAGGCCATCGATCCGTTCTCAGTGGTATTTGAAATATAGATTTAGAAATAGATATAGAATTCGGCTACGATTGAAGACAACTGCAGTGGGGCGACTACTCAGCGCTAAAATGGGGAAACGCGTTGACGCCGGAAATATGTCATAAACAGGCCGGAAACGCGCGGAAAATAGGCTCCATGTGGTGGCCCGATGTTAACAGCGGGAAACCGATTTGCATCGCCGATAACATGTTCTCCGATATTTCCTGCAATGTCACTACATCCGCCGGGAATGCGCTGCAAAATAGAGTCGTCATCATTGGCAGCCGCAGCAGCAGCAGCAGCATTAAATTTTTATTTACACAGTGCTGGTGTGACAGCTTACCCCGCTTTGTTCTCATTGAAGACCAAACAATACAACACTTTCTCATCTCCTGTCGAAGATTTTCCGCAGTAAGAAAGTGATGTCCCTAGAAACACCGTTCTGCATAATTGGCTTAGACATAACGCCTTCAAATTTGCTATCTTTATAAGCACTGACCCGAGGGCACAGTTACGGGAAATATGCGCGGGCGTTCAAGATTTTTATACTTTTATACACAGTCAGTGGCATTTACACGGTTATTCAAGAATCAAAGCTTCATTATCAGCCAAAGTAGTCTCCGCAATATTGTTTTTGTATTATTAATTTACTTACGTGAAACAGGATGTTTTGTTTCTGTTAACTTTTTTCTACACTACCATCATTTTAAGCCTTATTTCACTATACTAATGTAATGCGGTCGGTTTTTTGCTGCCTGCCGGGCTCTGACACTTAAGCCACCGATGACTTTGGCAGGCCTAGTCGCATGCACTGTCTTATTTGAAGAAATAAAAAGTATTATTATTATTACTTATCGTACTCAAAGAACCAATTCGACCCCTATATACTTTTTCAAAGTCATATATTAATTCTAGTAAAAAACATTCTTATCAAACGAAAGAAAAAAATAAGTAATTTTCTTTTCTATGTTTTGAATATTTTATCAGTGCTACCGATCCATGGCCAATCCCCCTGGGCGGGTGTGAGCCAATCATTTTAGAACCTACACCTACGCCTGTCTTGTGTCCTCCGCAGAGCGAAGGCATTTGCCAATGATTTTCAATTTGTCCCGCCTTGCGCGAGCTGCGATTCTATCTCACTAACCACCAGTTGTCAGGTTTTGCGCGTGACTGGCCCGGTCAGGTCTATCTTTGTTTCGCCTAATGTCAACTATATATGGAATATGCAGTTTTAGAATAAGGTACGCCAAGCTTTGCGTTAGCAAGTAAAGCTCCTTCTCGGGCGTGTAGGTTTTCACGTATAGAGGTCGCTGTAGCTGGAAAGGACACGGACGGAGGAAATGACAGGACGCCACGAGCGCTCGTGGTGTCCTGCCCTTCCTTCTGCCCGTGTTCTCACGCGCTGCAGTGTCTTCTTTGCGTTAGCGTTTGCCGCCACGGCGCATGCCTCGTACGCTCTCCTCTTGGGTACCCACGTTGAGATACGAAAGTAGCGCATCGTACCCAAACAACGCTAACACTGTATGAGCCCAGTTATAAACCGTCCATTGTCGGCTATCCCTGTTTGTTCTTTGATCCACACTGCTGTCTTCCTATCTTAAGCTCACACCTTGATGTCGTTTCATCGCTCTACAGTTGATAGAATAGATATGGCTACTTAAATAGTCAAAGACATTCAGTCGTACGTGATTCTCTTTGGAGTTTCCAGCGTATAAATTTAAAAGACGCCAGCATGCGCGGCTTCCTATGCGTGCCTAAACTGCACCTTCGTCATTTGCATTAGACGATAGATGTGTACTTTAAAACCAAGCCGGTGAGACTGAAAGTAATGTTGCAATACGTCGATTCATGTATACCGATAGACGGCAGGCAAAGTGATAAACCTATGCAGTTAAGATATGGAAACCATTGTAATGTTAAAACATGTGCGTACTACATGCGCGGATATGGTCTAAGATATATCGACGCAGCGCCTTTCCTCCTCAACCGTGTGAAATGTCTGACAATGACCTTGCTCGAAACACTTCTCCTTCATCACCTTATACCATGTGGCGTGTGAATATATGAAAGAAATCGCGCGAACTTGTGAGACATTTCGCGAAGATACAGTGGTATAACTCCCAAGTTCCAAGTGACTTGCACACATGTAGACGTGTGATGTGCTGCCCAACAACAATTTCCCGATTTACAGGACACGCTTTGGCGCCTCCAACAAATTCAGACTCGCAGAAACGTTGTGTACGAGTGTTGTTGAACGAGTTGTCAACCACATAACATAACTGTTCCTACGCCACACACAACACTGCTGGAAGGCGACACCGATTGGCACTGGCGATGATTGGATGAAGCAGGCCCGTAGCCTAGCCCCCCCCCCCCCTACCCCGAAATTTTAGTGAAGTAGTTGTTTTTACCGAAAATAAATAATGAAAATAGGTGCTTTTCTCAAATAGTCAAGGTTTCAAGCAAGTGCCCCCTCCCCCCGAAAAAAATTCCTGGCTACGGGCCTGGGATGAAGTGATGCCAATCATAATTGAACGTTACGATGTTGTTTGTAACGCTACTTGACGGCGATTGCGCTTGGCACTAGCGATGATTGGCAGTGAGAACCTGTCTGGGTAATTTTAGCTGACACTATGTTTCCAACAAATTCTGTTTCAGAAAGAACAACAAAAGATATGGGGGATTTTCGTCGCTTTGCCTACTACGCCGTACTTTCGCTGGTCATAGGATGTATTTAAGAGCCTCTCTAAGCAATCCGACAAAAATTCTCTCAGCATAAATCCGAAAGATGGAGAGGGGGACGGAAGGCGAATGTGATAGCACCGAATTTTAAAGAAAATTAATGAATCGTTTGTCATATATCTCAAAGACTTTATAAGCGAATTCGCTTAGCAGGGTAACAAGCGTTGCAGCGTACAGCTTTACAATGAATGAAGAGATGATCACGACTTCTGACCCGAAGGTCGCTGGATCGAGTCCCGGCCGCGGAGGTCGCATTTCGATAAAGGCGAAGTGCTAGAGGCCCGTGTACTTACATTTAGGTTCACGTTAATTAAAGAACCCCAAGTGATCGAAATTTCTGTGCCCTCCACTACGCGTCCCTTGTAATCATATCGTGGTTTGGGAACGTAGAACCTCAACAATTATTATTAATGAAGAGATGATGTCGTCCTTTGGTACTCTGGCGAAGCGCATTTTCTCGTCAGGTATGGAATATTCTCTCCCGTTTCGGATAAATCTTCGACACGGAAATAATATAAGTCGAAATCATAAATCATGTGCTCCGCGCGTGGCACCAACAGAGAAGCAGAAAAAAGGTAACTCAAAAATGCATTTCACCGTAGCCGCGCTTTGTGCAACGTCAAATCTCGCGACTCATTGGTCAAAACTTTCCATAGTTAGCATTCTGTATACCATGGACTCTGTCTTTCAAGCTATGCGCCTAATTGTCAAACCACGGATTCGGCAGTCCCAAGACGGTATGTAAAACAAAGATGGCGCAGCAAGAATTTTATTCCGGAAGTTTTTTTATAGCTGCATAGCGTGTAGATTTATCCACAGCCATGTTTATGGCAACTAGTTAATTTCTATTCAAGTGCTAGCTCATGCATGGCTCACTAACACTGAAATGAGGTTAAACTGAATTCATTTATTTGCCATCATATAAATCATATAATGACGGGACTGCAGGTAAAATCTACGTAGGTGTAGTCACACGAACCCGCAGCCCAGGCCAGTTGCGTGTATTTATCCTTCATTATTATATTATAATGAGGGTAATGCCGGCTATCTTCTTCTGTTATGTAAAAGTAATGTAAACCCATTACAATAGATTAAGCAGTACGTTACTGTTTTACTCTTGGTGTTTAAGATGCCAATGTTAGGCACTGGTGGTCTTATCCCCGAAACCTTTGCTTCAGTTCGGCTTAATCCGCGGAATTAAATGGGCAGCATGGAGGACGAATACGACAATGACAACTGGAACAAAATACCGAGCGAAAGGTTATATACCGCACTGCGTCCGTCGAATGTTCGCTTCAGTCGGAATCACCATGTCCGTCCAGATGCTCTGTAGTTGACCAGTGCCACCATTCGGTCTCCTAATATAATCCCAAATTCACCCCATAAAACGCACACAGCTTGCGGACCCGAAAGACACGGGCTAGATCCCGGCCGCATTTCGGTGGAGGCGGAATGCCAGAGGCTTTTGTGCTTAGGTTCAGGTTCACGTTAAAGAACTCCAGGTGGTCGAAATTACCCGGAGCCCTCCATCAAGGCGTGCGTCACAGTCACGTCGTGTTTGTCACATAAAAATCCAACAATTATTATTAACGCACGTGCAATCATGGCTATACTGCCACGGGTCATGGTGTTTATCGACGGAACGGAAAATAGGGCGAGTTGGTTAGGATTCACTGCCACTGCGCGACGAGCGAAGACGAGCGCTAGCGCTCGTCCCATGTGGTTCTTCTCTGTCTTCGTGGCGCCACCAGTTGCCATGATGTCTTTCCCTTCAGCACCTGCTGTGCGGCGTATTCAGGGATAGCGACCGTTCTTGTCGACAGCGTACCGCATCAAAGCCTTAGTGTTACAATGATGAAAACTCTCGTTAGCGTTCACGGTTCACTTACGATTAAATATGAATCTGGTGCAGAGAGATACGTTGTGTCCCCTTAACGCATATATTACCATTTGAGTTTCCAAACTTTGCTTATCCTGTAGGTCTTCGAGCTCATCCTGCATGTGATGTTTACTACGGGCCACATACATGTCTTTATTGACGGGCAGCCGACCGATTGTTGTGAAGTTTAAACCAAGCCAGACACGCTCTGAGCTTAGTCCAAAAGCGCCGTATACGTTACGACGCGTTCGCGTCCACTTCTCTCATCAGCGCCATTTTCGGGGCGGTGACGCGCAAACATGTATACTATAGTGTCACTCCCGCCGCGACGCGTTACGCGTCGCTATTGTTTTACAACTCGACGCTTATTGCGGGTCAGCATTAACTAACTATGACTAGGTACGTTAGACGCGTGCCGCATGAGACACGAGACGTTCGTCGGCGCGTACGGAGAGGCAAGTGCATTCTTTGCATGCGGCGTACGATCGATCCGTTCTTCGTCCACGTCGACCTCGCCGGATACCCGTTCCCTCAAGTCGGCACGGTTGCAGTGCTGTGCGGCCACTATCCTGGATAACGCCATCGCACACACGCGAAAATAAAAAGATACACCTTCTCTTCGTGAGCATATCTTAGCGGAACAGATGTTTGCGCGGCGCAAGATACGGCCGGTGCCGCGCGGGCATAACCATAGGTAACATTGATAAACCATGCCCGCCCCTATAGCACCCAATATAAGGTGCCCCACTCCGAGATAAGATCAGCGATATCCCCACTGATTATAATTCCGGCCAGCCCGACCGGTCCCCTGAATGCCCGATGCCGTCGACGGACCAGTGAGCGCCGGCTGCAGCTCCACAAGGAGCCATTAAGTCCGTAATCTTTCGGTTCTGATTATCCGTATCAGGACTTAACTCACCAGCTGTTAGACTGCTCGGCCGGGCTCAGTGCGGCCTGGTGGCCCGTCGGTCCTGGGATGGCAGTGTGCTGCTGCTGTGGAGTCTGCGTCGGAGACTGTTCTTCCATGGCGAAGTCGTTCCTGGTTCTTGCGCGAGGACGACGGCAAGCGAGGAAAGGAGACCGGAGGAAAAGATGGTGGAGGAAGGAGAGTGGAGGGGGCGGACCTCTGTTGACAACAGCAGGAGCCTGGAAGGCGCCCGTGAAGCAAGCCCAAGACCCACTGTGGTCCGCTATGGCGGCCCGCAAGGAGAGTCTTCGTGGCCGTTCCCGAGGTTGTCCAATATGGCCGACGGCTACCGGGGCGGCTGCGCGCTTGTCGCTGATTGGCGCTCGCCGGAACGGCGTCGTGGTGTGTGTACTCGTGATACGAGTGGCCCGCGGGGGGAGGGGGGAGGAGGGGGTTGCAGCGGCGCGCTCTCGTTATCGCGGACTTTTGGACTCGGCGAGAAAGTCTCCCGTGTTTGCATGGCCGGCCGGCCGGTCATGCTCGTTGTCATGGCGACCGCGCGCGGATCCCGCTGATAACGAAGACCCGAGCTCTTCTTGGTTCGTGCGTGGATCGAGAAGCGACGATGCCGGCTGCTGCTTGCTGTGGACTCTTTGTTAAAATAGAACAGAGTGTGCATGCATGTGTGTGTGTGTGTGTGCACGCATGGCGACGAGAGGACATCCTCGACAAGTTCGCCGAGCGGTGGAGGGTACACGCAGGAGAGGTGGTGTGCTCACTCCCTGGGGACGTGTGTACTATGGGAAAAACTGCGAATGCTCTTCGGACCCTCGCTGCAGGCCGCCTGCCTGTCGCATCTCGGACCAAAGTCCACGCTCGCAAGCGCGTCAACATGCCTCGGCGCGTCAGCGCATGGCATGCCGGTCATTAGCGCATAGAAGGCTGCATGCTTGGAAAAAGACGAGGGCTGTTTGAAGGACCGAGTGCGTAGTATCAAAGCCCAACGAGGAGGATAACTGAAATCGGGGCAAGAAGTAATCAAGACAAAGACGAAGCGATAGCTACAACTTGTTCGCGATTAATACTAATCTTAGGCCGAATTCTCTTTCTTAAGTTAGTTTGAGGACTACTCGCCTTAACGAAACTTTATGAATGACTCTTTTGTGTATATATGGTTTCGTGACAACGTATTATTTGTGTGTATATGTCATAGCTGTATATATCTAGGGCTCCGTCCTTTCGGTGTTTATTTTTCGTGAAAATCGGCGGGTGTTTATCGAAGTTTATATTTTTGGTGGAAATTCGGCCTTTATCGAAATTTATTTCTCGTCAATCCCCAATTCTCCGAAATTCGGAGTTTTGCATTATCTCAAAACCCCAAAATCTTAGATCAATTCATATCTGAATACTAAAACATCAAAACACACGAAGCACGTTTTCTTTTCTAGAAGGTTTGAATGCACAAAAATCTATACGCACAAGCAAAATACTTGAACACAAAACACCTGTATTTGTGCGTATGTTGTGCGTAACCTTATGTTTAAAGCTTATTGTAAGACGCGCAAGCATACTTTGCGAAGTTGCTGTCAGTGATCGAAGCGCACTCCTTTCGATTGACGACTCTCAGCTTTTAAAATGTCCTTTCAACGTTAGCGCTAGACACAGGACGCGCCAGAAGACGCAGCGCGCAGCGAGAAAGCGCTGGCCACTGGACATTGTGAAGTCTTCGAAACGACTGGGGTTCAACAATGTTACATACTTCATAGCACTGATAGTTCGCAGAATCACTCAGGAGCTGGCTCATGTCGTCAGTTTCAAGAAGAACTAATTGAAAAATAGATGCATAGGTTTCGAACGTGCAGGGCAGCTCATGCTTCACATTTGGATTCACAATTTGAACACAGTACCAATATGATTCTTTGATGTACTGGAGTTGATCGCACAGGTTCCTCTCAGATGTCTGTCTCCACTCTTCGGCGACAGCAGCGTACTATCCGTGAAAGTCTGTGACAGTCGTCAAGGAGGTCCAACAGACTTGCGACATCTGATGCGAAGACCTCGGTTGGATCACGCCATTGACTGAGGAGCGCGTGCAAACGAACCCCCAGTATGGGATAAAGTTGGTGTACCAGGGTACTCTCTGCTTCAAGTTCCTTAACGATGGAGAGCACGGCACACGAATTGGTCTTCAGAAACCTCATCGTAACGAGCAAGTCGTGCACAGCTTCAGGCGATGAAATAAGACTCTTGAGCTTCTCACACTTCGTTCCTTTGGCTTCGTCGCTTCTCAAGAATGACAATGGCACAGTAAGTAGTCCAAAATATTCTAGAGATTCAAAAAGAGAACCACCTCGAGGGACATACGTTTTCTTTGATGGTATGGAGCCAAGCGCACAAGGACCAAACTTACGGGTCAGCTCGCCGACTCTTCAACGGCGACACAACAGTGTTAACTACGTTAAACGAGCTCGTCTGTGACCCAGTCCGTTTGTTGAGTAGGTGGCACAGGATCTTTGCGCCATTCGGGTTGGAAGAAGCCCGGTTTGTAAAGCCTGCATGTAGGGAGCTGAGTCGGAGCACAATAAAGCTACGTCGCCTAATACAGCTCTTTAAATCGGTCAAACCAGAAGGGGACCAGGTCATATTGGCCCTTGAAATCGGAGTTTATCAAGTAATCCGAATTGTCAAAAATTTTACCGGCGAACTGTTTGTCGGATTTTTTCGGAAAAAACCGAAAACACGGAGCCCTATATGTATATCACAGATATCACCCGACACCTGCAGTATACCAAGCCCGGCTATAAACCATGGCTAACCTCGAAGGGAAACCATTAAAGATTGCTATTTAATCAACTGGTTATCCGGCTTCGCTAATGATGTGTACCGCGTCGTGATTGGCTGAAATATTCTCCTACGAAAGCTTTTAGTATAAGAAGTTTATCCTCCACAGGGTTTCTCGTCACTCGGTAAACGCTTATCGGCTCTTCATTCGTACGGCGTTACGTCGTTAAATGCGTTGGAAAATTTCAGCTAAGCGAGTTGGAAAGTACTTGAACCTTGCGTAGGAAATAAAACTATT
>NC_051181.1:129019955-129045615 GCF_013339695.2 Rhipicephalus sanguineus
TTATCGCTATAACAACAATAATAATAATTGCTGGCGTTTTACTTGCCAAAACCACGATATGAGTAAGAGGCACGCCGTAGTGGACTGCTCCGGTAATTTCGCGACTACCTGGGATTCTATTACGTGCACTGAATACGCGCGATACATGAGCCTCTAGCATTCTCGCCTCCATCGAAAATGCGGCCGTCGAGGCCGGGATGGAACCGCGCCTTTCCGGTCAGCAGCCGAGCACCGTAACCGCAGTAACTGCCATACCACGGCGGTGGACAAATTTTGACCGCGTGCAGCGCAATGGTAGCGCGTGAATTGTACAGGTTTTCGATCTAAAGCACTTCCCTGTGCAGGAGTCGCATGGCCTCCTAGATACACACCGCGCGTCCACCATCTCGGAGGCTATGAAGAGTCAAGATATATTTCTCACAATGCCTCACAGATGGCAGCACATTATCTAGCGTTTGCTGTTTGCTTAATCAACGCCTCCTAGCAGGCGTTGGCTTGATATGTTTTTCGCTGGGTGGTCATATATAGTTGTCCATTTTTAGTTCGTGTGTGTTTTTAGCGGCGATGGCTGCACTATCCCGGCCTTTTTCGACCTAGTTTGATGGCCTCGCCAATGCGCCTACAAATCGCCGAATGGGCTCATTTTCGTCGTGACACCTGCCGAACAAAAATGCGTTAAGGAGACTCCTTCCACTACATGGCATTTATGTAGTGTTTTTTCCGAAGCAGCTGCAAGTAACATCGTGGCTTTGCAATAAAAAAAACATCGTGGCTTGTGGTAGGACATCTGCTTGCCACGCAAACGGCCCGGGTTTGATCCTCAATGGGACCGAAGATTTTTATTGTTTATTTTATTTGCATCTTTCTCGATTTTTCGCTCACGGGCGATTTTTTCCTTACAAGCGTCGGTAGCGACGCCGACACCGCACGCCGACACCGGAATTTCTGCGACACGAGCTCTCTAACGCTATCGCGTTTAAATATTATTCCTTTTTATGGGACAAAAGCATGCTCGTTGCCGCCGATGTGATGAATGATCTTCTCACTTAGACCAGAATCAGAAAAAAATTTCTGAGCGGTAGACAGTCCCTTTAAAGGCTAGAAGAGCACAATAAGCGTTACACAGAAATAAGTTTCAGATAACACTGTGTTCTAAAAGGCTTGTTTGAGGCCCGTGTGCACGTTAAATTTGAGGCCCGTGGGCACGATTTAGGTCCGCGTTAAAGAACCCCAGGTGGTCGAAATTTCCGGAGCCCTCCACTACGGCGTCTCTCACAATCATATCGTGGTTATTTTTTTTTAATTCCTATTATTAGTGTTCTAATAGGGTATTAGAGCAGTGCATTTCATAAACAGTGGATACCAGTCCGGATGAAGTGTAGCTGTTCTAAAAGTCTTTTAGCTGTAGAGTCATTCGTATGAAATGCGACCATTGGTTCTGCATGCAGGTCTAACATGCGAGTCTTCCATAAACTGTGCATACCAATTAGTGTACGAGCATGTCAATAGGCTTTTTTCATTGCATTTTGGTGGCACATCATAACGTATGCTATAAGAATTTAAATAAACTTGTTTCCTAAATGCCCTTTGTGCAACGTCCCGAAAAAGGGCAGCATCCACAGCTGATGAAACAATGTTCTATTGTTTCCGGAACTTCACAGAGGCGACAACTGATTGAATATACAAAGATGCTTTGGTACTTATCAAGGATTTTACAGGTAGTTTTTCTACATGCGCTTTGTAGAAAAAAAGTCACAGTTTCGCCGCAAGGGCGAAGCAATGAATGCAATAGTAACAAATTAGAATGTGACGCAAAGAACGGCAAGCTGTTCGAAATTTGCATGCGCGCTGCTCAGGCATAAAGGACGCACGAAAAGAACACACCCGGAACGAGCACGAACTAACAACTGTCACAGCTCGACACTTGCGGCGAGCTGCTCAAACACAAAGAAGAACGCACGAAAGGAACGCACTGGTATACACAGGATGAGCGCGAACTAACAACTGTTACAGTTATTACTTCATTGTGTTTCAGCAGCGCGCTGCAAGTGTCGACTATGCACAACCAACTGCCCCTACTTTGGCTCCTCTAGCTAGCAGCTCGCTCCTTTCGCCAACGCGGCCGCTGCAGCGAGCGAAGTGACCTTTGTGCGCTCTGTAACTTCAACGCAAACTTTGCAGTGAAAGCACAAGACGTACAAACCACCCCCCTCAAGCGCGGTACATGAATTACAGGCGGTACATGAAGGAGGCGCGTAATTTCGCTGGTGGTAAAGAGAACACGCTAAAGCACCTCCGAGTTCAGCGTTCCGCCAGCGCTAAATGGTGTGTATAAATAGCTCGCCGTTAGTATATTGGAGGATGTATGTTGCGTGGCTGAGTCGTTGCGTGGCTGAGGCGGGTGGCGGAGCGATAGGTTGCAGGTTTAAATCCCCGGTCGCACGCTTCTCAGAATATATAGCAAAAGCGAGGTGTTTGACGCACAAGTGAAAAGAAGCTTTATTTGACGTTTCGGCCGTGGGCCCGGCCTTCGTCAGAATACGCACAAGTGAAAAGAAGCTTTATTTGAGGTTTCGGCCGTGGGCCCGGCCTTCGTCAGATTCTGACTAAGGCCGGGCCCACGGCCGGAACGTCAAATAAAGCTTCTTTTCACTTGTGCGTCAAACACCTCGCTTTTGCTATTACTCCCGGATCCGGCGACACCTCGTCCTCAAATATATATATATATATATATATACTTGCACGTAAGTATACGGGACATGACGGCGACGGCAAGCACCCGCCGAGAGTGTCCATATAATTGCTACAGCAATAGAAGTGGTTGTCGTGGGGTGCACACATATATAAAGATAGGTTCAGGGTATGACTGTGGAAATAAATATAGGCAATGATCACTGATGGCCCGAGCAATGGCGCCAGAGCTTATAAACTGCTATTCTAACTTCTAAGTTAGTTATGAACTGGTATATGCGAGTCATCGATGTATTTGTGAATCTTATTGGTGTCATTGTAACATTCTCAATTGAATAGATATTCAGAAACATAAATAGCTGTGTTGTCTTATTTACACCTAACATGCCTATGTTAAAATCAACCCCTAAAATCAAATTTATCGGTTCACGTTAACAAACTTGAAGAACGATTCTAAAAACATAAAAAATGAGAAGAATCACTGGCGGGAGGGCATAGCATACGCAGAATACTTGTGCACGAGCTGTGAGCACTTCATAATTGTGAGTTACACGACAAAAATCCAATAGCATTTTCGAGTCCAAGTCACTTTAGTATAGACACACCAACACCGCGTTCTTCGAAACGATTCATATAATACGACTTATACATGGGAAAAGTGTAAACGTCATGTCCCGAAACTAACCACTTCTCAGAGAAGATAACTACATTAAAAAGCCCTCATTAAAAAAACACTCAAGTTCGTTACGCCTATTACGGCCTCATTATAGGTTGACGGGAATACAGTTCAAACACTGCTTACCGTCATTCGCGAGAAAATTGTTCAACTAGGATAAGCTTATTGGTTCGGTGAGAAGGGATTTCATAACTGATGAATTTAAGCAAAAATGCATGCAGTTCATTCAGCACACAGTGTCGCCGTTTTCTAGCAGCGTGTCAAGGTCCGCCACGCTCCGGATGACTATCGCTCAGTCATGATCAGTACATTGGATTTAAGAGCCAGCAGGTCTTTGTGCTTGCTTTGTGCTTGCATATCTAGAGTAGGCTGCCTTGCAAAACACACGATAATACCTGGTGTCTGTCAAATTTACGCTCCCGTGAAATTCAGCCCAGTTTCGGTTTCGGTTTTTTATCCAATCACCCGCCTGAAATCACCCGCCTGAAAGTGGTCTTTCTGACGTCACTGTTGCCGTGCCCAACGTTGCTCGCCTTTACTGCGCGGCGGCGTGCACTGGCGGCGTGCACAATTCGGGCATCTGGCAAGATCACATGCATGCGGCTTTTTGTCGAACTTTCTGTCAGAGCGACTTTCACGAGTGTGCAAAATACACGCGGCAGTACGCATTACCGAAACTACCCCTGAGACGCGACAGCGTGAGCGAAGCCGGACGCCGGGCGAAGCGCAGTTCGGCGAAAACGGAAAACCTTTGAACCATGCGCGCCGTTCCCCATGGCAACGCCAAAGAGGTTCTTTTTTCCATGAATCAAACAGAAACGAACAAGCAGCATTTTAATACGTCTCTTGATGCACGGAAGGTTCTTTTTTTATTGCAGCTGGTTTGATTAGTAGTGATTAATTGTAGTCGGACGCTCTCACGTCATCGGGATCATTTCCAAAATGACACTCGAACGTGGTTGCTCTGCGCTCGTTTTCGTCAGTTCTTTCTTGGTGTCTCGTCCTGCTGCGCAGTTTTTCCTTAAGATGCCCTACTCGTGGCGCACGTCGTGTGATACATTTAGCTTAATTTCTCGGTAAGTAGGGCACTGCTGTTGATAATATTGCCTTTTTAGATGTTGTCATACATAGAGCTTTCACTCTGACATAACTTGCTATTTGCCTTTAGTGTCCTTAAGAATTCTCGGCGATGACCGGCAGAACTAGTACTTGACGTACACACATATATACATACAGACGGCCAGACGGCCGCTTCAGCTGCCGTTCTGTGCATAAATATGCAAAGACCGACGCCGTAATGATACCTAACATACTAATACTACATGATAAGTCCATGTGCTACAATTTAAGCATGAAAGGAAGGTCGTCGCTAACGTGAGATAGCAGCTGCGGGCAGCAACAGCGTCCACAGCCACGCGCTCCATCGCTCTAGACAAGTGTGATTCTGTATGTACGTACATTCCGGCATATAGACCGATGGCTAAACCAACGACAGTTTGCGAGCACAAACACCTCTTTTGTTCATGGCTTGAGGAATCAACTTACTGAACAAGGCGGCCACGCACCGGAGAAATGTGGCGAGCAACTGCATACCGACAAGAAGGCAAGCACAAGAGAACGCCGCGAACGAACTACTCTGCCTACGGCGTGTGGTGTCAATGTATTCACGACATCTATTCACGCACTGCACAGAAAACACGATCGGCCGTGCGCCGCCTTCTAAGGTTGCATTCTGTCTCTCGATCACGCGGCGCCTGGTCACCGCGCCCGTGTTCCCCGTAAAAGCTCACTGGCGTCAGCATTTTGCGACCGGTGACCTTGTGCACGGTGCAGGTGTGCGAATGGCACTTGAACGCGGTTGCTCTAATGCCGAGAGTACACTTCTAGAAGCGAGCATGGCAAACAAAACAGAAAAGGTGTTTTAATACGCACAAGCATGTTGTTACTTCAACATATCGAGCACGATACATATGTGATGTCCTCATTTCGTCTTGCGGGACTCAAATCTTTCGTCCGCTGTCACAAGCAGGAACACTGCACAACCGTCACTGACCTGCAAAGCGTTCGACGTGGATCCGTTCTATCAGTGGCTCCGTTCTGGCATGATGCCTAAGCCCGATTTCGCTAAGCACTTCAAATATTTCATCTGCTTCATCCGCTCAAGGTGGACCTCAAGGTCCGCCGGCTACCAGACTGTCGTGTAGAAAAATAGACGGCACGTCCGAACGAATACTTTTAATGGAACATGAAGAAAAAGAAAAGATGGCTTCGTGCCCTCGAGCGAGCGGCAGCTCGTGAGGAGCAATCACGATGATGATAAAACGTTCGTCTGCTAGGTTGGTGAAGACGAAGTTACAACACTGTTGAGGGCCTGTGGCTACCAACAGGTTTTTTAAACGTTGCTAGGTACGATAACCACCAGTTGAAGTCCATAGGCGGAGAGTTTTCATTTTCCCGGAGAGGGCGGGGGCCCGAATTTCTCTTCCACGTGTATCTCTCACTCTCTCCATGTGTGTACATATATATAGTTAAGGAGGTGTGCCAGGCACAAATCAGCTCTCCTTACATGGTTAGGGAAGTGAGGAAAGATTAATGGTGTCATCATGGATACATTATGGAACCTACAGTCACTCGAGAAGAACTCTGCTCGCATTGCATTGTGATTGTTGACCTGTGAGACAAGTTAACTTTCTCAAAAGAGTAGTTGTTGCTGCCACCAAGCACAAGAACACTATAGCTATTAATGGCAGAAACCACTTTTGAAAAACATGGTTTATCCTAGTATTTCTCGATGTTTATCGCTAATTTTAGATATTGTTGGATACTGTAATATCAAAAGGGCATAACCAATTGCTGCAGGTCTTTTTGATGTTTTGCTGTAAGGTTTGCATATATAGAACCTCCAGCAGCTTAATGAGCCATGTACGACTAGTCATATTTAGGTAGCATGTATGGTATATTAGGTTAAATATTGACATTGGTTTCGATAAAGCTTCGCGGGGAGTCGTGACACTAATGGTATTAGCAAAAAAAAAAAAACACCTTTTGAAAAGCCTAAAAAGCTGCTGCCACCTAACAGAGCTGAAGTAAAGCACACTGTCATATACTATGCAAGCTAGCAGTAGCATTATAATCAGGATCATAGCATTTGTCAGCTTGAATTGAGGTAATTTAATCAACCAGCTTAGTCAGTCAAGAAATTGGTATGTGCACTGACTCTTTAGTTAGATGGAGAGATGAGCTAGTTGGTGCATACGCGTCATTCAATATTAAGAGTGAACAGCACAAAACTCTGTGGCATGGCTTCGACATAAAAAGTTAAATCTTATTTTGGAGCTTTAATGTTGAACAGAGGTTGACTGAAGCCACTGATTATACAATATGCCATCCTAAGAAAAGTTTACTACCATGAAAGACACTCTTGTGAGTAAGGCAGCTATGCTGAGCCCCTTAAAGAAATTGTATATCAATAATGCTTACCCTTTTCATCAATGATTAGTATGTAAAGCTGCACAACACGAACAAAGAAACGAGTTCACATGAAACAGGGTTTATTGACGCAAGTAGCACTCAGATCGAGGCCTCAGGATGCTGAAAGCAAGCAGTGAAAACCGACACAAAAAACACAGTGCTGGCACCAACAGCTCGCACAGATAAGGTTGAAATGCGGCATATTGTTCTTCCTCCTTACACAAGCTTCACTTAATCGTGACAGGAGAATGAACCGCTTCACAGTGAGCACAAAGGTTGCTTTGAGCCAATATCATTGTTCTTAACACATGTCTAAATGACTGGTAAGTGCAAAAAACTTTCACACTTATCAACCCTTGCAAAGATGTAACTCAGCCTTCATAGAAATCAAAGTGAAAAAGAACACTGAAGTTCCATGTGTAACTACCATGTGTAACCGAGCTACACTTAAAACTTGATCTAACAAAACCCAATTTTACAAATTTCCCGGTCTAACGAAGCAATATACATTCCCCGGCAGGTGCCCATAGGGTTCAATGTTTTCAACTCGAATTAACCGAGCTATCATGGCACTACATCGAATTTAACAACATATTTTCTGGAAATAAATGAGTAAGAAATGCAGGGACTTTTTCCTAACTTTGACAGAATAGTATTAAAACATTTAGACGCATTAGTGACAACCCCAGTTTGATTTTGACAATCCTGCATACCGCGCACATGCATAGAACAACGGACGTGACAGCTGGTAGTGCTTTGACATACCAAATGGCGCTAAAGGCGGTGATAGCCTGTTCTTCTTGTGAATACTCCTACTGGAACGTGGTGGTTGTTTCCGTTGCTCACTGCCTTATGCGACAGTTGGTGTTGTCGCCTTGCAACTTTCTTGATGTTCGTGCTTGCAAAACTACGGCATTCGTTCCCGCCGTCGTTGCATATCGGCAGCTTGCCATAGCTTCACGAAACCATCTACCTCACTTGTATCACCCGGAGAAGGGAGGTTCCATGTATGGGCAGCTGTCGTGGACTTTCTAGACGTGCTGGCATCTATTTGGGGCTGATAAAATGCCACGGTAGATTTCGGGTGTCACTACATTACAATTTTAGATTTTGAAGGACCAAAAAGTGCGTTTATCAATTTTACGAACTTTCCGATTTAACGGAATAATTCAGGCGCGGTCATCACTTCAATAAATCGAGTTTCAACACGAGTCAGAAAGGCCCTGTTAGGCATGTCCCATGTAAAAGCAGTCTGAGGGCATAACAGTCAATTTGTTCGAAGATGGAGGAAACCATGTCGCATATAACACACCAGAGACACTCTGCACAAAATGTGTCAAAACTAAATGTTCCACTGAGCTGAGAAATGACTAATATAATCTTAATATACAAAAAAGAACATCTATAAAAGAGTAAATGATAGGCCAATCAGCCTACTTTCAGTGATATACAAAGTATTCATGAAATTAATTTCAAATAGGATAAGAGAAACACCTCACTATACTCACCCTTTATAGAGCAAGTTGGCTTCAGGAAAAGACATTTCACAATAGATCACAGCCATGCTATCAGTCTAGTATGAGAAATTTTCTGTGTAACAAACGTCTTTATGTGTCGACGATGTGGGTGCGCTTTGAAGACGCAGACAGGGAAGAGACAGAACACAATGCGCAGTGTGCGTCCTGTCTCTTCTCTGTTCACATCTTCAAAGCGCACACATCGTCGACATGCAGAACCAACTGGCCCAATTAAGTGCGCTGACAACCTTTATGTGGCTTTTATACGCCTCGTGCACCGCCTATAGAGGCGCCACTGATAGCCACCTAGCGGGCGCCGCCGACAGTACGTGCGGGAAGCCGAGCAGACGACAGCGCTTTGTACAGCTTTGCTGTGAGGAGATGAATGAAGTTCGCGGCTGCTATTTCCCCTTCGTGCGGGTGCCAGCCAACTAATTCTGCACTGGCAGCTGCAGGAAAGGCGCGGGCCTCTACGAAAGTGGACTTGTGCACGATGTTTGTCACGAACGAGCGCTTAACTAAGCGCACGTCGCCGATTTCGAACGATGGCATGAAAGCCTGGCGCCGACGGTTCGTGCGCGACAGAGCGCGCGCATCGAAAAAACAAGTATAAAAAGGCGACGGGAGGCGCATTTACAAAGGTGAGCGGATAAACCCCCCCACAATGCACCGCGCCACGGCGCTCTCTGGGGCTATGCATTTTGGCCAGCCTGATTGTGTCGGGCGGCTGCCAGTTCCCGTACTTTCGTATCAGAACAGCGACGGCGGTGAGCGCGCTGTACGCCTGTACTGCTGCGCCAATGCCTCCTTAGCTGTGCAAACACAAGTTCTGGGACGACGCGACCATAGTAAGCGCCCTACGATGAATCGGATACACGCGAGTGCTTCGCGAGACGCTGTGCGCATACTTCTCGCTGCCGAAAGCCGTCTCGTTCAGGACGCATTGAAGCGGACACAGCCTGCAGTGAAGAACAACACGACGGCGGGATGACGGATTTCTTGCGAGTCAGCAACGATATTGCAGATGTGGCGAAGCTAAGGAAATGTGGGCACTGGGACGATGGGATCAAGAAAAGCCCTCTACGATGTATCGCATACGCGCGAAACTGTAGATGCTTCAAGCAACGTTAGTGCGCGCGCCGTTATCGACAATGCCCTGATCTACCGAAAGTTGCGTCGATCTGTTTGCAACGACGTAAGTATCGATGTTGACAAAGCCATATGCGGTTAAAACGACGGCATGACGGATTTGTGCAAGCCTTGACGCTGCTCAGAAAGCTGGTTTCGAAGAATGTCATTCCCTACGTCGCGGTCGGTCACTTCAGCATTGATTAGCTTCAGCTGATGGCCCAGCACTGGCTTCGAATTATTTTAAGCTACGCACTGTGAATAGGGACATGCGATTGCAATAGGAATTCAAGACCTACGAAACGCCATTGTGCTCCTTAAAACACGCTTTCGGCCGTTCGTATATTTTTGATTATATATATAAGATGGTGCGCGATCATTAAGAGAAAAATACGCTGCCGCCAGGATATCACCTATGAAAAAAATAAGGTTCAAACACAAATGAAAATTTTCTGGTGTGCCCTTCAGCCCTGCTCCTGACGGTTTCTTTTTTTTTTCTTTCTGCAACCCACCCTCATGCAACAAGCCGTCATGCATACTTGAAGACAAGTAAAAAAACCTACCTGGCCACAAGTGCCACATAGTCGTCACATGAAACTGAAGTAGGAGTGCTTACCATAGAAGTCGCCCACGATCTTGCAAATACACAAACACACCTTGCTTTATTTTTTGCATTACTTAAACCCAATGCATTGCAGGTGAAATGCCACCTGGAGTATCACAGGGATCATTGCTTGCACCCTTCGTCATCCTACCTTATATAAGTGATAGCCAGGTTTGTATGCATGTGCCTGTTCAAATGAACCTTGCGTATGACTGCATGATTTGTGCATGATTATAATACAAATCAGACTTCACAATTCAATATTAAACACTTTAGAAACGTACAAAATTAAATGCAGCAAATAGCAATAAACTACCTCTAGCGACACAGCATGTGCCAGACAGAAAATACTGCAAAGGCAAGTATATTCCGGAAATTATAGCACAAGCCTTCACAGGGAACCTGGCAAATATCTCTTAATGCCAGCTATGTGTATTTTCTGAGAAGCCTTGGAAGCTCTTTTCTTGCACAAGTTGTGTCAAATGCGTACAGACATCTTCAGCCTATAATCTTGGTGCTTTACCACAAGTACGTAATGCAAAAATCACGGGAAATGTTAAAACTGGCTCAAAGATTTATGAGCTGTTCTATAAAAAAAGAAAGCAATATATATATTTTTTTTTGCTTTTGCAGAAGCATTCTGAACAAGAGTAGACCAATTGAGGCTGCCACAAGTGTCCTTGAAAATGTAAAAATACTTGCCAGGTGGAAGCTGCTTGGGGAATGTGGAGGCCATGCGTTTTATTCAGCTGTACGCATTTCTGCTAAATCTTTTTAATGCTATGAAAATACACAAGATAACACCTATGACGACACAGCATAACACACCCAGTTTCTTATGTCTTTTGGCATTGAGGATAAAAGGTAGCTTATTCCTTCATATAAATTTCGCATGTTTACAGTTATGTAAGTGAGAAGCTTGACAACTTCTTGCATGCCAGTTTATATGTCTCTCTACGAGATGTGGACATCTATAAATCTATAAATCCAGAAGCCCGAAATATCACTTTTGACACATGTGAATATGTAGAGATGCAGAACTGTGAAATGTTATTTATTCTTTAAACGAACTTCCAATTCAGGAAAGCATTATGCAAGTACCAATGTTCATATGGCTCACGACTGGCATGTGGAATGGTCTTTACAAAGGTTCTCCACTGCCAACCAGGGTTGTTGCAAGTGTTGTACTAGGCATGTGTTCCCCTCTCTCCCCCCAAAAAAACCCCTGTGACAGCACTGCTGCCAGCACCATGGATGAAACAATGCAAGCAACGACTACAGTGCTAAATGCATGAAACACCTCGCCATCAAGGTCGAATCATTGGGCTATGGCCCAAAGAGGAGCAAGGTATAGTTGCACAGAGAAGTAGATCGGGCAATTTGTAAAATGCATTGCCACGAGGCCCTCTGAGCACGCAGTCAGTGGATGCTTTATGACTTCTTCGTGGCACTCTTTCCATTATGAGAAAGACATTGATATGCTGCTTTGCTGATGTAATGATTTCTCCTAAGTTACAAAGACTACAGTGACTGCAAGCTGTGCTTTAAATAGGGAGGGTAGTGTAAAGCCTGGCGATGCAGCTTTGCCACCATTTTTATAGAACTGTCCCTCAATGTGTGGCAAGAGGCATGCTTTGGAGGTAGTAGCATCGACCTACTTTCTAAATTTGAGCAAACACCTTTGTATGCCACTCAAGGCATGTCAGAAGGTATTGCATGTTCTTGTAGCCTACTTTGGCAGCCTAGGATACACCTCAAATTTACTAATAAACTGCCATGAAGATTGCATCATTTTACAAGCGGAGGCTTTTATTTTAGATGTGCAGCAGTAGCGCAGGCATATGTGCCATGAATTGCACATATATTGTGAAATGGCCAGTCATCTAATGACCATTTTGTAATTGTCATATAACACTAGCATTTGTTGTTTTTATTTAAATCTTCCCAGAGAGCAAAAAACTTATTTGTAATGCATATAGCTATTATTTTAGAAGTGGCAAATTGTAGCTTATCTAACTTAATGGGTCAGCAATGGTAAGCATCATTTCTGCAAAGTTTGAAATTGTGTTCTTGCTGTGTTATACTGATGCAATGCTGCAGAAAAGATATATTGCACATGTTGATTGCCAATACTGTATTCATTCATCACTAGTTTATAAAATCTTCGCATGGGAAGAATGTATTATGTAGCACAGTGTTAATGTGGTGCTACATGGTGTGACAAATGGCGGCTCCTAAATATGAAAAAGGACCTTGAACCATACGAAGGGCCATGCTGTAGTCTTACTAATGGCCAACATAACTGATGAATGTGAACCATAATTAGAGTGGGTGTACCATCAACTCAGAGGTTACTTATACAAAACATTTATGCAAGACACGGTGTGGCAAAGCTAACTTATCGTTAGTGTAGCTTACATATCTTGTTCCTGCACGGTGCAAAAAGGCTGCATGTATTTTTTTAAGAATTCATAAATTCAAAAACTTGTGAACTGCTTTTTATGAGACATCAGCGTTGGTTAGAAGGGATAGGTTACAAGGAGCGCTGCTCATATTGCCTGAAGTACACTAGTTACCCCAATTAGAATAATTTATTTACATGTCTGACAGCTTGTACATGTTAAAAAATTTTAAACGTTCAGATATTGCCATCAAATAGCATTTTATTTAAAATATTTCAAATGCATTAAAGAAAAACTGAATTTGTTGCCCTTCGCAAAGTAACTCAGCACTAAAAGGGTTCAGGTGTGTCCGACTTTGTGTTCAATCTCTGATGACAGACAGTACTGTGGTGTAATTGTGCTCATGGCTTACTTAAAGGGCCCCTAATACCAAAATGGAAACATTGAGATCTCTGTGTTGTTTGGTTGTCCTGTATAAGTGGGTACTTGTGACCGATTATTAGTGGCGAATGTTCCCTTTAAGATATTTTAATTTGGTTTTAAATTAAACGTGAATGCTCATCTGGGTTTTCAGCACCTCCTGACATCGCCACTAGTATGATGTAGACAGAGGTCCCTTATGACGTTCCACAAGAAGAGCTAGTATTGTCGATTGAAGATACGCAGGGCGCACACAATACCACGACTAGCACCCAACGAGGACTATTGTTTGTCCCCCCTCTTGCTCTGTTGTCGGGCTGCTCTCAAGGTGGTTCTGGCTGCTTACACCAGGAATGATTTTCTTTTTTCTCAAGTGGACACACCCAAAGCACCCACATCGTTTCATTCTTCACCGCGCGTGGGCCCACCGATTTGAAAAGTTTGCTTTAAGTCCCATCAATTGTTCATCATGGCTAATGAAGCTAAATCACTCCAAGACTAAACTTGTCTCCTTTACACAAAATTCTAGGCGCCTCCTGACCACGTATGCACTTAATCACACACCCGTAGAGTCAGCCACATCATACAAATATCTAGGACTTCACCTACAATCCGACCTATCCTAGAACTGTCTCATCAGTTGCATTCTTGCAGCTGCTAACCGCTCTCTCGGCATGTTAAAACATGATCTGCGTCATGCTCCTGCACACGTGCGAAAACTTGAGTATATTACCCTAATCCGCCCTAAAATTGAGTACTCTTCAGCTATACGGGACCCGGAACAAGCATAAATCATTGATAATGTAGAATCCTTGCAGAACCATGCTGCTCGCTTCATTTTCTCTGACTACTTTCGTTTCACTAGCTTCACTGCCTTAAAAGACTGTGCAGGTCTTGATAACCTTTCCCATCGTCGTAAACTTGCCCGTTTATCTCTTTTTCATAAAACTTATCTGTTCCTTCATGACGATTTTTTTCAGTCACCCTTAGCCATCTTTCCACGCAGTGATCACCCTCTCAAGATCAAATGCTTCACATCCCGTACTTCATCTTTTGCTAATTCAGTCATACCAAAAACCATCATTGAATGGGACCAGCTGCCTCGTAAAATTGCAATAGAAAGCAACATTTAGAAATTTAATGACCTTTTAAAGAATGATTACCTTAAAGTTTAATGTTCTGCTCTATTCTCAATTACCCATTTGATTCTTATTTTGTACTGTATTATTATGTTATTGTTATTTTGTGTTTCGCTTTTTTAAATATCTTCTTCAATATTTTCAATATGTGTTGCGTTATTGTGTGGCCTTTTTCGTTATGCTTAAGCAAGTCTTGTATTTTTGCAAACTTTTATGCTTGCTGTTTCTTCTATTGTATCTTTTCTTCTTTTGCTACCCCCCTATGTAATCCCTCCCAGGGGTTTCTTGAAATAAAAAAAAATAAATAAATGTCACCCCTTCTTTAAACCCTTTCAGACGCCATGCACCTATGAAGAACTGTATGCAAACGTGTCAAACTGATACAACATTATTTGACGGCACTCAATATTCTATTGCAACAAAAATAGTGTGATAACATGTTAATTTATGTGTCATAGCAACTAATTCTAATTAAGTAGTAATTAAAAATGTATTTATCCTAACCACGTTGGTGCTCTCTTTCGGCATAAATAGAATGAAATTTTAGGCTAGAAATATTGTTCAAATTCATTCCTGGTTATGTACATTTCGAGCAAACAAAAATTAAACTTTCCACATGGCTTGAAGGCAGCGGCGCATCGAACGACTCAAACAATTCGTCATCTGCTGCGGTCCACTCAGGCATACCACAAGGATCACTCCTTGGTCCACTTCTGTTGCTAATTTATATTAACGACCTCACGTCTTCGATTTCTTCTAACATTCATCTTTTTGCAGATGGGTGTGTCATTTTTCATTAAATAACCAGTGATAATGACAGTTCATTCCTCTAGTCTGATCTTAACATCGTAGCAGCTTGGTGCAGCACATCGCGAATGAATTTAAACATTGGTAAATGTAAGGCATTGCGCGTAACAAGATCTGCCACCACACCGCTAACATACTTCAAACAATGTCGCACTAAATCCGGTCAGCTCGTTTAAATACTTGGGTATTCTTATCACATTGAACCTATCTTGGGCACCTCACATTGAATACATTACTAATAATGCCGATCTCATGTTAGGCTACATACGTCGCAACTTCTCAAAAGCACCATCTGCACTGAAACTACTCTTATATAAAACATGAATAAGTTCCAAACTTCAATATGCCTCTTCTGTGTGGGATCCTTACCACGATAATTTGATTACTTCACTTCATGTAGTACAGAATAACTCCGTCCGTTTCATACTTTCTAACTATAATCGCATTGCCAGTACGACGTCAATGAAATGCAGTCTAGGCCTTCCTTCTTTTGCATCCCGTTGGAAAATATCCCGTTTGGCTACATTTCACAAGTTTCACATGACCAACTAAACCTCAATCTTCAGTACATATCCCATCGCATCAACCACCGTCATAAGGTTGGCATCGCATTATGTAACTCCCAGTGTTTTTATCGATCATTCATACCTCCTACATCAGTAGATTGGAACTACCTACCTGAAGACATAGTAACTATTACGAATAGCCATCTTTTCCGACAAACTTAATATTTTGCGATAAGCAATTGTATTATGTTATGTATTGTTATGTATCATGTTCCTATTGTATTGTGTTCGTTGTCCTTTTGTCCTTACGCAGCTAACATTGTATAATGATGACTTTATTGTTTGTTGAATAACTTATTTTCATGCTGTATTTTATTTCTTGTCTACTTGGTAACCACTCCCCTCTATAATGCCCTATGGCCTTGAGGGTAAATAAAATAAAAATAAATAAATATGCAACAGTACACTGCAAAATGAAGTTAAATGAAGAGAAATGTATTACGCAGAAGGTTCAATTCATCCGAAGCTCGATATATCTTCATGTTTCTTAGCCCCTAGTTGATACAAATAGCAAAATCAAGTGGTGTACATAATTGTGTATATCTTGAGTTTCTTGCCCCTACTTGATACAAATAGCAAATCAAGTGGTGTACCTAATTGTGTACATAGTGTGTCAAACGGTTTAAGATTCCTTATGGCATTCCTCTGCACGCACTGAAAACTTATGCTGGAGTCGTTTTCATGTCAAGGTACCGTCCGATTTTAGGTGTCAAACACTCCTTTAAGAGATGCAATTGGCTTGTTTTGGAATAAACAAAAGCAGAACTTCTGCATTAAAAAATATATTTTTATTATTTTTTTAGTCAAAGTAGTAATATGAAGTCTCAACACTTCCAGGCTTGCTCTTGTAATTGTGTGGCCTCATTTATTATTTAGTGAAGTAAACAAAGGTTAAATTGCACAACAGTTTCGCATTAGTCACAATGAAAGAAGCATTCAGAACTATTGCACAAAGGTAGGTGCGTCTCGTCGCAGTACTTGTCCACAACGAGCAGAGCATTGGTACTGGTGGCATTTCAAGCTCATAAGGACCCAGATTCACACTGTTTTTGGTGGTCAGCCCTGTAAGTGGAGGAGATACCAAAACGTTTTAGGGGCGAAGCTCCTTAGGCGGCACCCTTTCGTCCCTCGTAGTCGTCGTCATCGTAGTATCGTAACATCTTACGCTTGACCTCCAGGGTGGTCGCGGGTGGAGATTTCTCCTGTGCGTTGTTGAACAATAAAAATTCGCAGCGTGCGCGTTAACTAAAAGCGAATTCTTCTGTCTCCCATTCCCCATTAGCAGCCATTGCATGTTCCAGTAGGAAACGTTAGGAGAAGTAGAAGTGTAAGTGTTAGCCTAAAGCCGACTTTTCTGTCTCTCATTCACATTACAGCCATTGTTTACCTCCAAGGTAGTGCTGGTGGTGGTGTTCTCCTGTGCGTGATTAAACAATAAAAATTTTGTTCAAAACGCCGTTGATTGATGAAATAAACCAACGAAAGACGCCAGACGTTTTGTAAAAGCAGAACGAAAGAACGCCAGATGTTTTTTTTTTTTAAGTAGTAGTAGTAGTTGTATGTAGCCACCTCGCCCGATCGTCAACGGGCGAGGTGGACCGGCAACGGCGCGAGGACCCTGCCGTACGAGAGTTAAATCACACTAAAAGACATACTTGCGGGCGATACACTCTAGGAGCTTCAACTTTTCGTCTTAATGTACATGATAAAGAAATTATTTCTACGAAAAACGCAAGGACATCTCTTGAGCAATTATATTTGGTTTTGGGACGCTAAATGGAACCATGAGGCGATGCGAAGCCGGAAGCTACTTGCACGATCGCGTTCCGTTGGCTTTCGTGGGCATGCTACCGACCTCGCGTCGTGGAACGCGCGTCCTGTCTTCCCTCTAGCCTGCCTTTAATTCGCACAGGGCGAGCGGGGAATGCGGTCGCTCTTGGCGCTCTTTCGCTCGGGAGCGGACTTCTCCTTGCATTTCACCGATCACAAGTGCTAATGAAGGGACCACGTAAACCAACAGTACAATAAAAGTTTGATGTTTTAATAATCTACACGATGTTTCACACTCTTTATATTATGTACTGGGCGCATTTCACGGAAGAGTTTCACGGTTTACAGATGATTCCCTCCGTAGCTTCGCCCCCTCATCATCATTCACCCCGTGGATTGCTGTGATTTTTTTAAGTACCGAGTTCCGTCCGCAATTTGCCTCTAGTGACTTTTTATTCAGATTTCTCCAGGATTTCAAAGAATGAGGAAATGGAAACACTCAGGAATCCCAGATATGTCAGCACCATAACACAAGCAAAGAGAAGCATAAAAATTGAATACAAACACAGAGAATCACACAAGCAGCACACCAAAGAGAGGACCCCAGAAAAAAATGCATACAACGTCCATTACAGGGGATGTGCAAAAAGGTAAATGCAGAGAGTAGGCGGGAAGCGGGATTGTATGATCAAGCACCGGGAAAAAAAATCACAGCATTCCCACGGAGTGATGATGAGAGTGGGCGAAGCTGCGGAGGGTTCATCTGTAAACCGTGAATCTTCCGTGAATTCTGCCCGTACATCATCACCGACGTGAGATCGGGCGCGTTTTATACTAAAGGTTCGATGAGAGTTATGACGACTTGCAGCTCACTTAATTTTACATGTACGCTGTGAATTTTCATTGTTTAGAAACCATTGCTTTAGAAAACATCTGGCGTCTTTCGTTTAAGCAGCTGGCGTCTTTTCGTTTTGCTTTAGAAACATCTGGGCGTTCTTTCTTTTGCTTTAGAAAACATCTGGCGTCTTTCGTTGGTTATTTCATCAATCAACGGCGTTTTGAACAAATTTTTATTGTTTAATCACGCACAGGAGAAATCTCACCAGGCACTACCTTGGAGGTAAACAATGGCTGCTAATGGGAATGAGAGACAGAAGAAGTCGGCTTTTAGCTAACACTTACACTTCTACTTCTACTAACGTTTCCTAGTGGAACATGCCAATGGTGCTAATGGGGAATGAGAGACAGAAGAATTCGGCTTTTAGTTAACGCGCACGCTCGAATTTTTTATTGTTCAACAACGCACAGGAAAAATCCTCCACCGGCACCACCTTGGAGGTCAAGATCTGGTACTAGCGTTACGACTGGTTACGCACTACGACGACTACGAGGGACGAACGGGTGCCGCTTTAAGGAGCTTCACCCCTAAAATTTGTCAATTGCAGTCGAGGCATTGTGTTTTGTTCCCTTCTGCACATTGTGAACGCTACAATAGGCACAGACTGGAAGGTGTTGTGAACCAAAGACTAGGGAAACACCAGTACAATGTATAAAAGCTCTATCTGGTCATTGGGAATTCACTGTCAGAGGTGTGGTTGCGCCCCAATGGTTCAATATGGGCACCGTGCATACGTTAGGAGCCGCCACGGTTGCGCGCTGCCTCCAGCGCCAAAGCGGCCACGGCAGCAGATTTGGCGGGATAAGGGCGCAGACGACGCAGGCAGCGGCAAGCCACTGCGCCGTGTTTTGGTGCTTCGCTTGAGGCGCTTTCTTTCCCGTTTGCTTCCAAAAGACGTCAAATTGTTATCAGCTGTCAGAGAACGCAGCATTAGCGCGTGTGCTTCTTTTCGCCGAACCTCGTGTATCCTCAGGCAAACGCGGCAACGTAAAATGCATTAACTTGGGGAAGACAACCGAGGTGACGAGCCAGTTGAGCGAAACTGTGCACGTGTAACGCGGGCCGTCTCACTCACTAAACAATCACAGGTTATCATTCTCGAGCTAACGCGGCAGCGAACTCAGCGGCAGCTTGAAACTGGCGATACCAGCCTGTCACGGCCGCTGAATTCCATCGAACGGCCACTGCATTCGCTGCGCCGACTTAACCAGTGCAGCCGAGTTCGTCATCGCGGCTCGTGTTTTGCTGCCATGGCACTGCAAAGCGTGCCAATTATTATTACGTTTGGATTCAGAGAGCTACGTGATGTAGATAGTTTCTTCAGAGGAGCTAACCTGAAGAAGGGCAGGGACCTCCTCGAAGCGGGTCACGTTGACGGCGTTGTGGAAGAGGTGTTGCTCGGCAGATCAACAATCACGGCCAAATGCAACCCCAGAAAAAAAAAAATACCCCATCTATTCACAAAACTCACTTTTGTCGTCGAACGAGTGCGATCCACCGTTCACGCCAATTCCGTTCATATTCTGTAAATGGAAACCGGTAAAAACGCGTGCCCGGATAATTCCTGTAGGTGTTATTGCACTCAACAACGCAGCAATTATTCCTGGAGTTCGGCATTCCTACGAACAGCGCAACCGACACAAAACGAACTGCCCGCGAAAATACCTCGCGCCATCACAGCGGGAGCGTGGAGCCAGCTGCGGTGATATCGCGGAGCGATGTTTTATGCTATGTTATTCTTATCGTCCACTACCTGCGGCTGACTGATCGCGTTGATAACGCGGACGGACCGCCGCTCTGGTCACTGACCAAGCGCGAAAAGCACGAAAGATATAGTCATCGTAAAAAGCATAGTTCCTCGATTTCACCCCATTGCGAGCGCACCAGAACATACCGCCAAATCTGCGCTTCTTGCCGCTAGGGACGCCTTCGCTCGGGCAGCGGAGTTACGTCTGCACGGAGTCTATACCCATATTCTCGATAGGGCCTGCAGCAGAACCACGCGAGAAATAATTGAAGCCTACGAAATCGACAAAAGGAAAGAAAAATGTGTGAGTGTGCCATCTTTAGCTTTGTAAGCTAAAGAAAAGATGTATCTGGAATCATCGTTTTGACGTTGGCGGGTGCAGATTGTTGTGATTAGTGGTACACGTGCAGGCTTTGCGCTGTATCTTTACATGCTGTTCTCTCGATTTTATCGATCCACTCTTATTGTATAAAAGGCATGTGTGATCGCAAATAAAACCATTAGTTGCAAGTTAGCGGTGTGTGTGTGCGTCCCTCTTCTCTGTTGCTGTCGTGGTGCGCTACGCCATATGAATTATGATAGTTTTTAATGCGTTTATGTGTGCCAGAAAGTTGAGTTTTCGGTCGAATGTAATTCCTAGAAATTTATATTGTTTTACTGGCATTTCGATGTTGTTTATATTAAGAACAGAGACAGGGAATAGTCCTCGTTTTTGCGCAAAGAGAACAGCGGTAGTTTTATGTGTGGAAAATAGAAAACCATTGTGGTCAGCCCATTACGTCAGCTTATTGATGGTAAGTGGAGTTGCATCTCACAGGATGATTGGTTCGAGGCACAACAGGCGATTTGTAGATCGTCAACGTAGAAGGAGTGCATAACTGTGTGTGGTATGACCATGTTAATGGAGTTCATTTTAACTATGAAGAGAGTTGTGCTCAGAATGCACCCTTGTGGTACACTATTTTCTTGGACAAATATTCGTGACAGTACTGTGCCAAGACGTACTTGAAATGTTCTATTTGACAGGAAACCACATAAGCAGTTCAGCATTCTTCCGCGAATCCCCAAGTTAGCTAGGTCTCAGAGAATTCCATATCGCCAAGTTGTATCGTATGCTTTCTCTAAGTCAAAGAATACCACGAGACAGTGCTGTTCGTGTAGAAATGCATCTCGTATTTTCGTGTTCCAGTCTCACGAAATGGTCAGTTGTTGAACAGCCCTTTTTGTATCCGCGCTGGTGTGAGTCTATAAGGTGTCTTGGTTTCAAGAATAAAGGTAAGTTATGTATATAATGCTTTTGTATGTTTTTGCGAGACTTGTTAATGCAATGGGCCTGTAGCTACTCGGGGATGTTGGGGGTTTACCAGATATGAGGAAAGGTATAACTATTGCATTTTTCCAATCTTCAGGCATTAACCAGATTCCCATATTTTATTGAAAAATTGGAGAAGTGCCTCCGCCGATGCCTGGGATAGGTGCGCCAGCATTGTGTAGTGCACATGGTCAGGCCCTGTTGCTGTTTTTTACCAGCGGAAAGTACCCTGTTTAATTCTTCTAATGTGAGATCATGGTTATAGAATTTCTTTGAGGCACTTTTATTTATTTATTTATTTATTTATTTATTTATTTATTTATTTATTTATTTATTTATTTATTACAATACCCACAGCGCCTTTCGTCATTACAGTGGGGGGGGGGGGGGGGAGTACAATAAAACGTAGCCAACCAAAGCAGGTAGTGAATAAATGTACAGCAGCAAGTAGCCAAATGGACAAAAGAAAAGCAAAACATTTTTAGTACTAAAAATACACAAGCAAATACCCCTCAGGGATCACGAGGACTATTTACGATACGAGTTCTGTAAAGAGGAAGCAAATACTTCAGGGGAGATAACAGTGGCAATCTCATGAGGCAGTTTGTTCCACTCGCGAATTGTTCTGGGGAAAAAACGCCATCCGGAAATAGTTCGTCCTACATCTTATCTCCTTTATCTTGTAGGCATGATCAAGACGGGGTTAGACGTAATCAGGATTGTGCATGTAAAAATCCCGGTTAATGCCAGTGTTGTTATGGAATATACTGTGAAAAAATTTTAACCTTATGTATTGCCTACTCTGCTGCAGTGACTCCCATCCGAGGCTTTCCTTTGCACTGGTCACGCTAAGTGGCGGTATAATCGGCATGAAGCAGGGCTTAAAGTCTCCGTTCATTGGAGGGGGGCCCTCGCAAAGCGGCAATACACACACACACACACACACACACACACACACCACACACACACACACACACACACACACACACACACACATAATATATATATATATATATATATATATATATCATATATATATATATATATATATATATATATATATATATATATATATATATATATATATATATATAAGGCGTTTTTTTCGAAATGGGTCAAATCCATCCAAACAGAATTTGAGGAAAACGGCAAAAATTTGCTATGCAAACTAAATACAACGCTGTCAAAGCTATTCTATGATATGTTTTACATGTCGGCTAGGGGAAGTTTCTGGCCACAATCAATTAAAAAATATGCAGCGGATTTCACCATTATTAGCATTATAACTTTGGATTTGGCTCATTTCGAATTGAGACATGGAATTCAATGGGGTATTCTTGAAAAAACTTTATTGAAAATCGGGCAGTAGCACATTCTTGCTTCGTCGGCGTCGACATTGCTTCTGTTCACGATGTCGTCGATGTCTCGGGACCGATCTCTCGCCGATCTCCTTCACTTCCATCAGAATCCATGATATACAGCTCCGAAAGGGTCAAAAAAAAAAAAACTTGCACAAACCACCCCAGTGAAAACAGGCAGAGTAGTCAGGCTAGGCGGGAAATCACACGGTAGGCTTCCACGTTCGCCGAATCACGTGATCGCTGAAGCGCTCTGCTATCGGCATACTGGATTTGACTCATTTCGTTCCGATCTCTCTTTTAGAGGAAAGTTGAGAGAATGTACTTGCCAATGGAGCAATATTTGAGCTAGTTTCGGTTTCTGGATTTAGCCCATTTCGAAAAAAAACGCCATATATATATATATATATATATATATATATATATATATATATATATATATATATATATATATATATATATATATATATATATATCATATATATATCCCCTTTCGCGCGCGGTCGTATTATCCCATTTTGGGCGCAAAAATGTGGTCGTATTAAACGCATGAAAATGCATTATTTCCAATGAATGTTGGCCGGGAATAAAAACAAAAACGTATTATGCAGAATCGTATCAACGAGATTTCATTGTATATATATATGCTATAGATTAAGCGTTGAGAGAGGTGTTTGTTGTGACGTCACCCTGCTGCATTCCGTCGCCGCCTGTTCCAGAGACAAGCACCGAGACACGCGCTATCTTTGTTTCCATCATCCGGTTATCACGGGAGTCATGTGATCATTCTGGCTGTATGTATTTCACGACGAAACATTAAAGAGGGCTTTTTCTTGGTCACGATGTAACGAGCATCTGTCGATCACTCTGACGAGCTTGACATTTGTGATGACCACAGTGCAGTGAAGCCAACTGTCTCTAGAACTGAACAAATGCTTATGAATGCTATACAAATACATATATTATTCCGAATGTATTTCGGGCATTCATTCAGCGTGTCAATCTAATCAAGCATTAAATGAAATTATTTTGTGAACGATTTCTGAAAAATAACTCGTGTTGTAAACGCTTAAAGATATGTGATCTCAAAATAAGTAACATTAGTTGACTCACTGTATTCAGAACCTCAGGCACGACAATGCTATATTTTATTTTCACTACCACTTGCCTAGTAAGGTAGGCAAAATACATGCGTCTTTGCAATTGCAGACTTGTGATGCACAACTAATAGAATGAAAATTGAGTGGCGATCTAAACAGACCAAGGTGAACCATTACTGAATCACGAGGAGGTAGCTTCACACTCAGGTGCCTCGTGAAACAGTATGTTGTGCCAAGACGCTCTGTCGGACAAGGTGGTGACCCGTGGTTTCAGGAGGCGTTGCGCGTGGTGTTCAGTGTCTCAGTGAATTGCATTCAGCAGTACGACGATATCTGTTTTCTTCTGTTTCGCTGACACTCCGTCAACCAAACATTCGCGATTAAATCATTATTCGGAAAATTGCAGAATATAATTTGCCCGCCACCATGCACTACTGCCAAAAAATTCAACTCCAGCACTTGTCAAATGGGCGCCGCAGTGTCACCGTCGGACTGCCGAGGGGGGGCCGGGCCCCCCCCCGGTACCCCCCCCCCTGACTTAAAACTCCGGCGATTTTTCGAGGTCGATGGATCTCAATGAAATTTTGCTGGGTCGTTCCTTTGCACGTTTCCGTCATTTATGCCAAATTTACAGGCTTGAGACATGCGCAGATTGTTTGCAAATGACTTTTAAAGATTGTCTGCAAAAGCCCTCCTGGCTTCCCACAATTATTGGCAACATTGCGTCTGTGACGTCAGTATTGGGAAGGCGGCGGAAGTGGACGCAGCCGAGGCACCGCTAACTTCGGCGCTTCGGCCGCCTACAGCGAGCGGTCTGCTGTGCACAAGGCGACAGACAGCGTTGGTTTGGGCCGGCGCTTCGCTGTGGTACTGGCTGTCACAGTTTTTCATACTCCGCGCCGGCGTGACCGGCATGCCTTGCACGACTTCCGGTTTGTTCGTAACAACGTCTACATCATTCGTAGACAGTACACTCGGTTGGGTTTCGGTTTCGGTGTTGCACTTTTTTACTTATTTAAAATTATTCTCCAATTTGCCGAGTATTTTTCCTATCGGGTCCGTAACAGGAGCGTCTCAGGAACATAAAAGCACCATTACTTTGACATGGCCAAAAATCGTCGGAGTTGGCCTTTAAGCCCTGCTGTCAACTCTGAAAATATTCTTTCCCTTGGGGGTATCTTCTCTGGGCCCAAGCAACAGGAATGTTTGCTTAGCCGTACGCGAATTTCTTAGGGACACAAGAAGAATTCCTTGTTAAGTAGTCCCAATCAAAATTTGGTACATCGGACTTCCTCGCGCTAATTCATTTTTATTCCATATGATTGACCTATTCCTATTTTTATTTTTACATAAACTAATAATTCTTCAATTTTTCTATATACCCAAGGCGGCCGATTAGTTCCTTTTCTTGCGTCTAAATTCTAAATTTTCCCTCTGATATTAGCCGCCGGTTTCATGACCAATTCCCCGTAGTGGGTAAGAGCCAATGTATAAGGGGCAAGCAAATGATAGTGTTTATGTGAGTGTGAGAAAGGGACCAAGAAAGCAGTCACTGGAGAGGTTCGAAGAGTAAAACGGAAGCATCGCCAAAAGGTATAGCCAACACTGGCAACCTTTGCTTTGCAATTTCATCTTTGCAATGCATATTCAGGTGTCCCCAAATCGCAACCATTGAGCAACGCCTCAACGACGATGGACTCCAAGCAGACCCAGATGAAAAGCAGTTTGTCCGCTTATTTATGCGCTTGAGAGAAAGATGCACAAAAGGAAACCTCGATAAGGACGCGGAGGCAGCGTTTTTCAACGCGTGTAAGGACATAATCCCAGGACTCATTACCACCAGTCAGCAGCGGCAAGATGCTTGTGAGTTCATGATGGTATTGATTAATGCTGTTAGCGACATCTTGAACACGCGACGCTTCCAGCCCTCTGTACAGATACCAATTCCTGCTCCCGAATACGTCGGAGAGCCAATAGCGAATTTGGCTGCGCCAACAGCAGCGTCTGTGCTTCAGTCTGGTCAGGATGCGTGGGCTACCATACTCGGTAACGAA
>NC_051181.1:129045715-129129200 GCF_013339695.2 Rhipicephalus sanguineus
TAATGCATCTTCAAACAACACTAGAATATGTAGCCGTCGTTTACGACCCGAAGATTTCATAGAATATAAGAAGCGGCGGCTTAAAAAGGATGCCGTAGCGTCTTTGCAGACTACCCTTCACGTTTGCAGCCCAAGGTAACAACTGAACCAAGCATGGCAAGTATCCCTAAACGTGACCGTGTTGCGTCCGAACAGTCAACCAATGCATGTACTTGTACCAGTATCAATGCTGCCTCGCGATCGCCGCCACGTGCATGCAGCGCTGACATTAGGTCCCGAAGCTGAATAATCGGAGCACATGGACACTACATGCGCTACCGGCGAAACAACCGACAATCATTATGTACATTGCCACTGGAAGCAGCTTAGTGACATTTCATGCTATTTAGCGCACGAACTCATGGCTTGCGTATAGTGTGCTACACCAGTAGACGGTAGCACGCATCGGGGAACTTTAAGCGCCCAAGCTTTCAGTATTAGCTCTCGGCAAATGCTGCTTTCGAAAATCGACTTTCAGACAGTCAAAAACCGACTCTGAGTCAAGCGAACATAACGGTGACAAAACAATTTTCCGTGCATCACCGGCATGCGCTCTCTGGAATCGGGCTAGCAGACGACGCGCGAGCGTCTCGATCAAATAGCCGCGAAAGACACATGCCTTCGAAATGGGCTGGTTGCCCAGAACGACAAGTGCGTCATGATTCCAGTTTTACAAGTTTTCATTATACTTTAAACAACGCGAATACAGCCGAAAACTGAACCATATAGCAGCTTCGAATGCAGCCACGGCATTCGTTTACGCGAGCGACGACGCGACGGCTGGTCTACTACGGTAGCGGCGCCCGGCGGCGGCGCCCGGCGGCTAAAAGCCGGACTAACGCCGACGGTCGGTTCCCATTGCGCTTCGCTCCTTCGCCCAGGCACAGAAAAATAGAGGAGGCGCTGGTTTAGCATAATAAATGTACGCAATCAATGCACTGCACAAGTCCACCACCAGTCCACCAGCACTGCAGTGAACCAGCCTTGCACGCCTTAGTGCAAGCTGCGCTCATTTTTCTTTAATGAAATAAACTGAAGAGAGAGAGACTCTTTATTGGAAAAACAGAGATTTTTGCCGGCGTCAGTATACCGCTGGCATGCTACTCTGTGTAGGGATGGGGAACGGGATTGACAGACTAAAGAAGAGAGGGAAGGAAATAATAATAAAAAGAAAGAATATAAAAAAAAAATGAAGTGCGCAAGTGAATCTGATAGAAATATTTACAACGAGTGTGTCAGGTAAGTGAAGCCTTTGCTGTATGAAATAATCATGCAATCATTAAAGCTTTCCTACTAGGCCAATGTTTGACAAGTAATTAAACAGCCCGTCGCTGTTTAGAAGGGCCGGGCACCGGGCCTAATATGTTGTGCAACGTTAAGTGATCGTGACAGATCATGTCCATTTGTCTCTCAAACAATGCTGTCTCATCGCGGTACGCGGAGCAGTCCAGTAATATGTGCTCCACTGTCTCTATGCTGCCACAGTTATCACAGCAGGGACTAGTGGTGCACCCTATGCGGTATAAATAACTGTTCGTGTATGCCACGTTCAGTCGAAGACGATGGTACAGCGTCTCAAGTTGGCGAGGAAGTGTTGGGAAAATTTTCGCTCTCACTTCTGGGTCAATGCGAAATAAACTGAAAAGTTTCATTATTTGTTTACCATGCCATGGTACATGCAAGGGTATGTACCATACATTCGTTGTATCGTTTTTCTTTCATTTTTCGTAGCACTTTTCAGGATGATCATAGCGTGCACCTTTGTTATTGCAATCATTTTGTATACATGATTTGTATCTATTGCAGTGATTTATTATATTGATAGTAGGTTTGTAAATGCTAACCCAGCTCCAAGATACATGGGCTTGAGAACCTTCTCAAGCTGCCTAAAAGCAGCTTGACAAAAAAAAAAAGCTTTCCTTCTAAAGCTTTCTGCACCAACGTGGCTTCGCACTGCCTCCAGGATCGCAGGCATTGCAAGGTTTCTGCACCTAACGTGTCTTCGCACTGCATGCGTAATCGGTGGGCTGATCACGGAGGCAGTTCAAAGCGATGTAATGACGTCATAACGGAATTTCACGTTGCGTGACATCATTATGGCGTCACAAATTTTGTCGATCTGTGACGTGGTCACGTGATGACGATCTTTTGCATCATTCGTATTGGCGCCGCCGACGCCGACGGTCAGTTTTCGCTTTTGATGAGGCATCTAAGGCTTTCACCTTAGTAAACATCTTTTCTTTTCTATATTCTTTTCTATTCTATTCTGTTATGCCGCGCAGCGATTACTTTCCACAGTGGTACGAAAAGCGCACCTAGCCGGACTAGAATGCATGAGTGGAAGCTCGGCCCCCGTAGCTTTCCCTTCGTGGCCAAGAAAAGTCCGCGAGTTTATGCACGCAACACTATGATAGAGCTGTACGCAGCAGTCTCTCTAATGAAACCTCTAATTATATATGGTGTTAAATCACAGTACTATACACTCTCTGAGAGGTGCTTAAAAGGGCTGCAGACATCGCCACCTAGCTCTTGCGAGCAAAGTCGTTTATGAATGTTGGACCTCTAAGCCTTCCAACTGCGGCGCGGTGAACATCGAGCCAAAAACACGTCTTGCAAGATGAACCGCTTTAATGGAACTCGAAAAAAAGAAAAGAAGAGGGCGAGCCAGCGCTGCCACGTGAGCACGCGTCAGCTCGTGAGGAGCATCCATAATGATGATGTTTGGTCATCTTTAGACGAATGACGAAGAAAAGGAAGTCACAACAGTCTCCCGCGCCGACAGATGACGTTAGTTGGCTTCCAACGGGTAAAGTAGCTGTACGGGCCGCTTCACAACAGAGCCGTCGGGCAAGCATAAAGAGCAGGTCCTGACAATGCTGTCTCGTCCGCTGATCAGTTCTTCTATGCGGGCCAAACTCCACAGTTGCCTTGGAAGCTGTTTATCCCCGAGTAGAACTACGTTGCCTTTCTTCAAAGAGTCATTTCTTTTGGCTTGGTTGGATGTAAAGTTCCTGAGTTCATTAAGGTACTCTTTATACCAACGAGACCAAAATGCTTGCAAATCATCTTCTCGCTTGCTCCAAAGTTTCTTCAGAGCATCGTTGGTAGACTCGGTGTTGATTTTCAGTTCGTAATGTGGTAGCGTTGTCAGTCTCCTTCCAACGAGAAAATCTGCTGCAGATAGGGGGTACGGTTCATCCACGTCGTTGAACACGTAAGTCAAAGGTCGAGAATTCACCACGGCCTCCACTTCTGTTAGTAGAGTAACTAACTCTGTCCGACTGACAAGCCTTCGCCCAAGCATCTTCTTCAAGCAGGTTTTTACAGAACGAACGAGTCTTTCGTAGAACCCGCCCCACCAAGGAGCGCTCGGGCAAATGAATTTCCATTGGATCTTCGAGGAGGAAAAGAAGGCGAGTACGTCGGGGTGTCTTATCGTTCGCCAAAGCTTCTGTAGGTCCTTGGACGCTTTGACGAATGTTCGTGCGTTGTCGCTGTAGATAGTGTGACAGAGACCCCGCCGTGATACGAATCTCCGTAGGGCGCAAAGAAAATTCACTGTGGTCAAGTCTTCAACCAGTTCCAAGTGAACAGCTCTTGTCACCGCACACGTAAAAGAGCGATATAGGAGCGCTCGTGGGGATGCCCTTTGATGTATAGTGGCCCCGCAAAGTCAACTCCACTCACGAGGAACGGAGGGGCTTGAGTAGCACGATCCTGAGGCATACAAGGTGAATATTGCTCAACAGGTTTACTCTGTAGGCGTTGGCAGATGACACACCGTCTTATCGTTTTCTTCACAGACTGTCGTGCTTGAAGAATCCAAAATCGTTCTCGAACTTGAATCAGAGTGTCTCGAACTCCCCCGTGGAAGACCTTTGCGTGAGCATGATTGATTATCAGCATACTGAGGTGTGAGTCTTTTGGTAGGAGGATGGGATGGCGAGAACTGTATGAGTCGTCAGCCCTGGGAGCTTTTCCTTGTATCCGAAGAAGCCCGTTTTCGTCTGTGAACAGTCTAAAATGCCCAAGTGGACTTTGTAAAGGGAGCGGTTTCTTGCTCGCGACACAGTCTGCTTCTTTACCAAAGTGAGATCTCTGTTCCTCTCGAAGCAAATAGCACTCCGCTTGCTGAATTTCCTCAGCAGACAGCTCCTCAGACCTATCATTTTCCTTCTTCAACCTTTTGGCATAACGGAAGACCCATGCCGTTACTCTTAAAAGTTTGGTGAGGCTGCTGAATCGTTCAATTTCAATCAGCGATGGCAGCAATGGTCTCGTATTAACAGCATGGGTACTGACCTTTAGTTCTGTCTCAGCTGCCTCGAGCTTTCCGTTTTCGATGTCAATCCTTCCCCCGTACACAGGCCAGCACGTATCAGACATTGCAAGCCATCTAGGTCCAAACCACCACAACTGCGACTGGCTGAGTTTGAGTGCAGACAAGCCTCGAGTGAGCAAATCGGCGGGGTTTTCTTTTCCAGGACAATATCGCCATCTGGTATACTCAGTCAAATTTCTGATTTCTTGCGTCCGGTTCCGCACAAACTCCTTCCAGGTAACGGGATCCTTGTTAATCCAGCAAAGTGTAATCTGGGAATCGGACCAAAATGTTGCTTCACCAATTCCAAGGTCGCAATTCTTCACAATGTACGCGTACATTCGGGCTGCAAGCAATGCTGCCATCAATTCCAGCCTCGCTAGAGTGACCGTCTTTAACGGCGCAACTCTGGTCTTTGCCATCAGTAGCATAGTCCGGACGGTGCCACTGTAATCGGCCGTACGAAGGTAGGCTGCAGCCCCGTATGCCGACTCGCTTGCATCAGAAAAGATGTGGAGTGCTGCCTTTTGGTACGGGCCTTCTCCGCCGGCTGCTAGGAACCTTGGAATACTGAGGTCACTAAGCATGGTTACCTCCTTGCTCCATTTTAGCCAGACAGCAGACAATTTGGGTGGCAATGTCTCATCCCAGTCGAGGTTTTCCTTCCATAGATCTTGTAAGAAGATTTTCGCCCGTACTAAGAAAGGTGAAAGAAACCCCAAAGGGTCGTAGATCCTTGCAACAGCCTGAAGCACAAAGCGTTTTGTAATCCGATGCTCCTGTATGAACTGGAGGATATCCTGGGGCTTGAACGAAAATGTATCCGTCTTCTTGTTCCAATGAAGTCCCAGTACTTTCAGAGGTCCAGAAGGTGAGCAAAGAGATTTTTCCTGTGAAGTGATTCCTTGTTCGAAGGCGGCAGATACTAGAGGATCGTTGCTGGCCCACTTGCGAATGTTCATGGAAGCTTGCCTGAAGATCTCAATTATTTCTTTGTGCATCTGGATAGCTTCTTCAGCTGTGTCGGCTCCAATCAGAAGATCGTCCATATATATGGAGCTTTGCAATCGTCGAGCTGTCACAGGATAGAGGGTTTCTACGACCTGAAGTGGTGTTTCAAAGTAGCAGTCAGTAAGAAAGGACTTGAAGTAGCTCCGAAGGGCACTCTAGTCATTCTCCAAACTTCTATTTCCGGCATTGGGCTGTTCACTTGTGGGGAAGTTTTGAACCACAAAAAGCGGAGCGCATCTCTGTCTGGTTCTCTCAGGCCAATCTGTAGGAACTCCTTCTCGACATCGGCATTCATCGCTACCTTGTAGCGTCGGAAACGAAGCAGTAGGGTCACTACGTCAGGATTTAGATTTGGGCCAGCTTCCAGGTTATCATTCAAGGACTTTGAACCAGATTCGTGAGAGGATGCGTCGAATACGATGCGTACCTTCGTAGTAGATCGGTCCTCTCGTATTACAGCTCGATGTGGCATATAATACAGGGGTCCAAGTGGATGCTCTTCTGTTTCCGGTACTCTTCAGCAGATCCTTCATCGAGGTACAGTCTAATAGTCTCATCGTATCTTTTCAAGAGCTCGCTGTCCTTGTTAAGTTTCTTCATCAAACTATGCAGACGTTTGGTTGCAACTCCATAGTTCTCTGCCAGGTCAACCCTTTCCTTCCACGGTTAGCGCGACTTCGTACCGATTGTCTTTCTTCTTGATGTTGTTCTCGAATTTTTCCAGCACTGAATCGGCCACCTTCGTTTCTTCGTGTTCGGCCTTGATCCCGATACTTTCAAGATCCCAAAACCGAGTCAGAAGTTTCGAGATGTCTTCCTCTGTCACCGTGGCTCGAAGGACTACGACACTGGCACTCTGTATTACCTTGGTTGTAGCAGACAACGGGCCTTGAACAGTCCAGCCCAGTCTTGTCTCGACAGCTTTCAGCTTTTCGTGCACAGGCTTCACGGTACCAGTTACTAAATCCCAATAATAGTCTGAACCAATTAGGACCGCAACCTGTTTGTCTTCAACTCCTTGCAGAGAGAGAGCTTGCGTATCCAATTGCATCTTGTTCATTTCTCTCAAAACGTTTTCTTCTGGTACCGGAATGCATTCACTGCATATTGTGTCCACCACCAGCGCATCGATTGAAATCGGAATTTCCTCTTTCGCAGGGAGAATCGATACTCGCACCCTCTGCATGGTTTTCCGCGCTTTTCACCACCGAACACGCCTACGGTCAACGTCTCCTCTTCTATTACTTCGCAGCCAAGTCTTTGGGAAGCTTTCGCCGTAATGAAGCTCCGCTGACTTCCGCCATCGAAAAGGACTCGGTAGCGACCAGATGTGTTGGTTCCTGATATGGTGGCCGTCAGAGTCTGCAGCATTACGACTGAGCTTGGCTGCTTGGAGATTTAGATTTACCGATGCCGATAGCACCTTCTCCTTGTCGCTTCTGATCTCTTCCGATGCGCAAACGGATGTTGCGTGCCTTCTCGCACACTTTCCACATTTCAGCCGGCTTCTGCAATCTTTCGCCAAATGGCCCTGCTTTAGACAACGGAAGCATCTTCCGGCTTTGGTAAGCATCTCCTTTTTGAGCGAGAGGCTGATCTCCTTTTTATCACAAATTTCAGCAGAATGTTTTTCGGAACGGCAAAACAGGCACTTCTGCGGACTACTAGCTGAGCTTTGTAGAGCGGCTGTCGTGGAAACGTCTCGTGGATGGCTGGGCTTTAATCCTCCTTTCTCTGGTGTGCGACGACTTCTGTGTATCTCTTGTTCGGCCACAGCTTCCCGACAAGTCAGTTGAAGGTCGAAGAATTCCAAAAGCATTTGAAGCTCGTTATCTTCTGCATTCGAAGAAGCTGCAGCTGATGATGATGCCTTGCGCGCCTCGTGAAACCGAAGTACCATGTCAGTCGGGAGAACTCTAAACAGGATTTCTCGCAGCATGGTGCAATAAGTTGCCGAGTTCGTGCCAAGCGCCTTGAGGCTTCGAATATGAACCTGTACTTTGTCGTACAGTTTCCTCAGCTGATGGACGTCTGCTGATGATGACACTGGTTTGAGGTCCAGCAACCTTGTAGATGATCTTGAACGATGATCTGTCATCTCCAAAACGCTTCTTTAAAATTTCAATGGCGTCTGCATAGCACTCTTCCGTAGCTTGCAATCCCGATATAGCTGAGGCGGCTGCTCCGGTCACCAGACTGCTCAAGTAGTTGAACTTGTCAGCTGTGCTCAGCTCGCTGTTGTCGTGAACTGCTGATGTAAACTGGGTCCAAAATCGCGGCCACTGTCTGCGGTTCCCGTCAAATTTTAGGAGTTCTAGCTGCGGAAGCTTGCTCTTGCCGGAAGGTAACGGGTGAACGTTAGTAGGGCGTGGGGTTGGAGGCGACAGACATTCATTCAGTTTGACGCGTAGGTTCGCTGTCAGGGTAACAATCTTGTCACGGTATTTTCCAGCGTCTAACGTCTCGCTGTCTAACAGGTCGTCTGGCGTCTCTTCAAAAATCGCCTCATCAACTTTTTCTATCTGTCCGTAAAAGGAGCTGATTCGATCGAGGAGTACACTTACAGTAGCTTTCGTGACCTCTCGATTCTCTCGCAAGTTGCCTTCCGCCTCGGCCAACAGGACATCGAGTTGAGACCGCAGGCTTTTGCGTCTTCTAAGCTGTCGTTCCATTCTGTCGCACGCAGTCGGGGAATCTCGCCGAGGTCGCAAGCGCCGCGTCTTCTTAGCTGCGCGGCTCCGTGCGTCGATGATGTCAGCGGTGTCTAAAGGTCCCGGGTTTCGGCACCATGTGTTGGACCTCTAAGCCTTCCAACTGCGGCGCGGTGAACATCGAGCCAAAAACACGTCTTGCAAGATGAACCGCTTTAATGGAACTCGAAAAAAAAGAAAGAAGAGGGCGAGCCAGCGCTGCCACGTGAGCACGCGTCAGCTCGTGAGGAGCATCCATAATGATGATGTTTGGTCATCTTTAGACGAATGACGAAGAAAAGGAAGTCACAACAATGAACTCATCCTCTGCTGTCGCACAGGTTGCAAGAAAAACGTAGTCATCGTAAAGTTATTTTCTACTTAATTTGCGGTGGCTAGCAGAGATCGGGTAAGTGTAATAACGTCGCTAACGCATGCCGGTTAATGTAACAGCGTCATAAAGAATTCGCCACAAGCGCTGATCTGCCTTTAAGTACATCATGGGGAGTGGCAGTTCGAGTCATATCGGCGTAATTTTGACTCGAACACTTGCATCAGAGCCAGCATTACCACCCGCCATGGTGGGTCTAGTGGTTATGGTCAGGGCTTAAAGTCAGCGGGGGGCTCGGGGGGGGGGGGGGGGGCGGCCTTTCCTTCCATTCTCTAAGGAGAGGCTGTATGTATGTGTGTAGTATGTATATATATAGGTCGCCGCCCTCTGAGCCCCCCCCCCCCCACCCTCCCACCTGCTATGAAGGGAGACTTTAAGCCCTGGTTATGGTGTGGTCTAGCGGTTATGGTGCTCGACTGCTCACCCGAAGGTCGCAGGATCAAATCCCAGCCCCGGTGGCTTCGTTTCGATGGAGGCGAAATGCTAGACGCCCGTTTGCTTAGATTTAGGTGCACGTTAAAGAACCCCGGGTGGTGGACATTTCCGGAGCCCTCCACTACGTTGTCTCTCGTGATCACATCGTGGTTTTGGGACGTAAAACTTCGGTAATTATTATTACATCAGAGCCAACATTACCTTTAGCGGCCAGATTTGCAGCGACATGACGCGGTTATCACGAACGGTTGCTCATAGCAGTCGTTATACTTGTACAAAAAGTGGGCAGGTTGCACTGGAGGCGCAAGGCTGACTCATAATGGAGCTGGTGGTCTGGTCTCCTAGCTAGTCCCGGCTTGGCTCAATCTTAATTAGGCTTAATGGGTGGATGGATGGAAACAACTTTAGTGAATTAGGATTAATTAGCATAATTAAGCCACATGAAACTCAAGTATGTCGGGTGGGCTAGTTCGATCACGCACATCTTAATTGGGATTAGTCTTAATTAGCACCAATTAGACTTAATTGGGATTAATCATGATCGACTCGGTCAGTAGTAATAAGTATCTTCCTGAGCTTGGCTTCACTAGCGTCATTGGGAATTCAACTTGGATTGCCCACTTTCTGTAGCTCACACCCGTTCCTGGCGATAGTTTTCCGGTGACGCGAACCGGCATAACGAAAAGCTTAACAGCGTCGCTGTACTTAAAAAACGCGGTGTCGCGTTTCAATCCGTGTGTACACTGTACCTTTCCTTCCTCTCATCTCTCACTCTGTCGTGGGTCTCACTGACGTGTGGTGTGACGACAGCTGGCCGCAGTTTGCTGCCTGGTGGGCGTGGCCATCCTGCTGCTCGTCGAGCAGCCCACGGGCGTGTCGGCCGTCAAACTGACCTACCTGGGCAACACCACCGCCTGCGATACATGCGACCTGGACGTCGACTTCTCCGGTCGAAACTTCATCTGCTGCCTGGCGCACAGCAAGTGCTGCGGGTGAGCGCGCCGCGCTCTGGTCACTTATCAATGACCCTCCGTTATAAGGCGGCGCAGCTCCTGCCTTCTGATCACTGAGGCCATATGTCTTTATTCTAAATTACTTTCCGAAGGCTATAGTCTCGCCGAAGGGCTTCGCGGTGCGTTGACAAGATTTAGCAGCGTTCATACAGCAGCGTTAATTAATACCGTGTATTTTCAGTTGGCGTCAAAATTTTGTAGGTCAAGAGTTCCGCAGTAAAACCGAGTTAGTTCCTGCACAGTTATAAAAACTGTCCCGTCTAACTCTATTTTAGCTGCTTAGTGTGTGTACAGCCAGTGAGTAGCCCCGTTTACAGTACGCCAGTACAGCATATTTTCCTTGTGGTACCATATATCCATTTGCGTTACCAATAGGCATATGATGGCTTCAGACCCTACAGCACTTTCTAAGAGGCGCTCGTACGGAGTCATTCGAACGGTGGCGACTTTTACGATGAGTACACTATTTCTTGTTTTCTTGTTTTATTTTGCCCCTTTTCATCAACGTGATGATAATTTCCGCAAATAATTACTGTGTCTTCATGTTATAATAAGTTATACTGAGAGCCATGCCAAGCATTGTGTGTGTATGCATTCAAGGGATTCAATCCTTTCTTTCTCTTTCCTTGCAGGCCCGACAGCCTCGACAGGAAAAGGCGGAGCCTGTGAGATGACGTCGGCACACTTCTCCGGACGCACCTGAGCAGAAAAAGAAAAAAAAAAACAGTACACCCTGCTTGGTCACTGACATGCTTTAAGTGATTATTGAACCATAGACGAATTCCTACACACACTATTCAGACAAAAAGCAGTCAAACGCAAAAGAGACGAATGCTCGTCAAATTTTGTACAGCTAAATAATGAAGTATGATCATGAAAGCATCTTCAGCTTTTCATTTCTTTCTTTCTTTTTTTTTTTTGTATCCCAAATGTTAAAAAAGAAAATGAGTCTACAAATATTCACGGCGAAGAGCGTTTGAGCTGTTTCCCAGTCGTGCATAACGCTCGCCAGTTCTTCCTAAGAGTGTAATTCGTGATTGTATTGTGTTTAATATTACACTGACGGGATAACAGAAAGCCAACAAAGCAACAATGTCGTGCAATCTACCAGCACGTTAATAGTGTTTGGGCTACGCGCGTTTAGTTGTTTTTTTTTATTGTTCTTTCAGTGCAACACTGAACGCAATACAATCATTGACGTCTACCAACTATCCCAGTTTTCTTGCTTTAATGAATTTGTAAACGCTGCTAAAAAATAAGAAGTCAATCTGCTCGTCGTTTTCCATTGGTGCATGTGCAGCTGAATGACGTGTTACGCTCGTGAAATTTTCGTTGCTGTTTGTTTCTTTTTTCCACATTTGTTATTGTTGTTTTCTTTGTCATAAAGCGCAGCTAACACATTTTAGTAGTTACCCAAACCATCTTTGCATCATATTCACTTCGTACTGTCCATGAATAAATTTCTCTTGAAACAAAGAATGTGCCATGTTACGGCTCTTTTCGCTAACAGCTTTACGTGTTAACTAGGGGGGAGGGTTGAGGAAGTTCTCACCCCCCCCCCCCCGAAATTTTTACATGCTTTAACTTTTTGGGTGATACTAAAATATTTACACGCCTTCACGGCGACCACCAGTTGCCAAAGCTAGCCGTTCTGCACACAACCCCCCCCCCCTAAATTTTTTTGGGAGTTAAGACCAAAAACCAAAGTTAATGATGGTTCATTAAAAACTGCCGGTTTTTAATTAACACTACGGAAAGACTGTGCCTTAACGCCATTCTGCAAATGCAAGATGTGTGAACACGACAGGGACTGTGGAACGCGACTGGGCAAGCATTAGCCCCAGAAGTGAAGATGGGTATGTATAACAACGAGCTCTACAGAAAGCGTATTATAGTTCGGTTACAACCTAAAAATAAATACAAGCTCCACCCACAGCGCCACTGTCCCACCCAGAGATTATTTGCATAGACGTTCCGTCCAATCACGTTTGCTCATCGCAGGCCCGTAGCCAGGAATTTTTTTCGGAGGGGGGGGGGGGCACTTGCTGAAAGGCTTGAGTATTTGAGAAAAACGCCTATTTTCGTTGTTTATTTTCGGTAAAACAGCATGTATCATAAAAATTTGGGGGGGGGGACACCCCCCCCCCCCCCTGGCTACGGGCCTGGCTCATTGCCGTGACGTCAAGCACTTTTCGCGTGTTTCAGATAGCTGGTGTACCCACACACATGTTCGCGTTGCTGGTTATAAAATTTCATCGGAGATTCTGACATCACTGTTTAGCTAAGGGACATGTTTTAGGTAGGAACGACGAACCTTAGTCATCGATATGCGTGGTATTTACATTAGCACAGAAAAAAAGTACTTGTTGTCCGAAAGGAGACCAGTTTGGGCGACTCTCTTATACATAGGTGATTGACAAGCGCGCCGTTGTTTTGCGGGCGGAGCTTGTATTTATGCGTAGGTTGTAACGGACTATTTTTTTTATGTTTACACACTGGCAGAGTTTCACGTGCCTAAACCACGATATGAGTTTGAGGCACGCCTCAGTGGAGGACTCTGGATTAACACTGACCACATGGTGTTCTTTAACCTGCACCCGAACGTAAGTGTGCAAGATTTTTTTTTTTTGCATTCCCTTTCTATCTAAATGCAGCAGTCATGGCTAGGAATCGAACCCGCGTCCTCGAGCTTATCAGCGCTAACGTCAGTTGCAACTGGGGGAAAGCAGGGACGCGATATCGACCTAGAATTTAAAGGAGCCCTCCAAAATAATAAGCGGACACGCGGACACGCGCACGTAGTACGGTATAAGCGGACACGCGTACGTAGTACGGTGTCCATAAGCGGACACGCGCACGTTGTACGGTATTAGCCCGCGCTTAATAACATTTATTTTCCACTACATTGATAGAGGATGCTGTGTGTGCAAGCTGCTCTTCATAGATGCAGTATGGCAGGAGACTGCAGATACTTATATACAAAATGTTCTGGAGAAAATCTGTCAGAAACCATAAGGCGTATGTAAGAAAACTACATAACATATATTAATTTCATAAACAGGCAAAATACAATGAGAATATTAGAATGAGTGCGAAAGGCAACGCAACCAAAAACTGAACTGCGCAAGTCTCTCAATTCCATTGCTGTACACAGTACACAATCTAAGCCAATTTTTCTAAGCCAAGACTTGTAAACAAAGAATATGCTAGACAATTTATCTTTCCCATAATTTGTTTTTGGGATGACCATTTTGTACGTCTATTTGTGCCTTGCCTAGCTGAATGAAATATATTTTGCCTAAAATATAACCCCTAAATTCGTAGCTTAATACCATCAATGTCCCGAACAACAGTCACCTGTCATAGAGGCCCATCTCGCTATACTGGACGACATGCATGCTTATCATACGCTTGAACCAGCCGCTCAAACGCGAGGGATAGGGTCACCGTTTAGTGCCTTTCCAGTACGCGTGTTCCCACAGCGCAATGCAGCATCATCCGCATCCGCACTTAGCTCCGGCAGCGGAGCTAATCGCCGAGGCCATGCCTCATCACGAAAGGTGGCTTCACCACACGATGCCTCTCTTTGTGGGGAAGCCAGCTTTAACGAACGTCATTCAGATCAGCTTCTCCTGGGTGCACTGTAAGTACCATACACAGTAAAATATTGTTGAACCACTGTTATGAACGTTTTCGCTTTGAGGGCAGAACTGTGGTCACCAATGCGACCTGTACGAAAGTATCAAACACGTCACGGTGCTCTCGAACGCGTTCTATATCGCGTTTGCAACGATGTTACACCCTCAAGTAGCGCTGTAATGTTATTCATATTGAAAGCTTGTATGTGACGTCACGGATGCAGCTTCCTTGTGTACTAGCTGGCACTACAACAAGGCGGCTTCGATGATGTCAGCACAAGCTTTCTATAACGTTAATGCAGAAAGGTGCAAAGCGCAACAGTCCAACAAATGTAGAAATTTGTTGCGCTGTACTTACGATATCTAGCATGAACCAACTCGCCCAAATCAAGCTCTTGACAGGCTTATACAATTTATAGCTTTGAGTCAACATTTTGCCAGACTTTTGTACTGCTCGAGGTCTTTGTTTAAAATTCTTGACATTTGCACACAGCTTGAGGACACCTTGGAGGGAATAACAACGCCAGCAACAAAGGCTAGACTGTGTATTCACCGAATGAATAAAAGATTACAACTAGAAAGAAAGAAAGAAAGAAAGAAAGAAAGAAAGAAAGAAAGAAAGAAAGAAAGAAAGAAAGAAAGAAAGAAAGAAAGAAAGAAAGAAAGAAAGAAAGAAAGAAAGAAAGAAAGAAAGAAGAACCATGCTCTGGCATGCAGGTAAGTGCGTTTTTCTTGGAAGACCGCAAAAGAAAGTGCTTACCGCTGCTCTGTTACTGAAATTTTGCCGAAAGTAGATGACCTGGTTTCACCGCTGAAGTAATCACTAGAGGCCGGATTTTTAGGCATTAAAAAAGCTCGTTTTAGGCGCCAAAAATAGGCAAGCGAAACAACGTTTTAGGCTTCCAAAATCGTAAATATAGGCACAATAAATTTTCACATAAATGCAAATAACTTCAAACGAACATGTGTGCGACCTCCATCTACGACAGGAAAACAAAAAAGTTATTGCTTAAGATGGCACAAGGGCGCCAACAGTTGAACATAACCGTGCAATTGTGTTTAATTGTCCCCATAGGCATGCGCAGGGTTGCCCATCAGGGGGGGCAAAGGTTCATCGCAGCGCCCCCCCCCACCCTACTAAGTCAATGTATGGGGCAGATATTGCGCCCCCCCCCCCCTCTTAGCTGACTAGAAGGGTCGATATACGGGGCAGATTTTGCGCCCCCCTCTTAGGTGATTAGGGGGGGCAACCCCCCCCCCCCCCCCCCCTGTGCGCACGCCTATGATTGTCCCTCACGGTTGGCAGAACATCGTCTCTCCCGTGTTCTGCACGGCGAGTCAAGTGTCCACTGTCGAATCAACACACTCCTGGCTGTCTTTTCAGCATGACTGAGAAGGGCAGAGCAGGAGCAGATAGCCAGATCGCTAAAAGACTAGAGGGGAGAGATTCCTCCTATTGGCCGGATCGAATCGCGCGGAGCCAATTTCTCCCTTGGTAGTGAACCACTGGCGTAGCCAGGGGCGGTGGGGGGGAGGGTTCGGGGTTTTATCCCCCCCCCCCCCGAAACTTTTCAGTTTTGCATGTGTATATATACACGCATATATACAAACGAATGCACCAACATAGATAAAGCATGGCTGAAGCCCCCCCCCCCCCCCCCCGTGAAATATATTTCTGGCTACGCTACTGCAGTGAACACCTTACAAAGTGAATTAGAAACTGAACAAAAGCCGCGTACATATCACATTTTTCTTTCTTTCTTTTTTTTGCTCTTCACTCTCCTTTCCGCTGACGGCTCTCCGCGGTCTCGCATTCGCCAACCGCTCGCGCCATGTCAGTGTGGCGGCGTATGTTCCTACTTCACTGCTGCTAGCGGTTGTTTCCAGGAGTTGGTTCAATAGAGGACTAGGTTGAACCCTTTAGTTCCGAACAGTCAGTGTTGTGCGGTAACTTAACGGTCTCAAACTGCACCCGGGAGCGAAACTTGAGGTTTAATAGTGATCACATAAGCGCCATTTTTGAAAATAGGCATTTATAGGTATTTTTAAGCATTTAGGCACAAACGCCAAAAATAGGCATTTATAGGCACTATAAGAACACTATAAAAGCCCTTCTTAACCTCTAATTCATGCTCATATGTCAAAGTGGCGCGATAGGAGCGCAAGGAACAAAATAGGCATTTGCCTATAATTCGGTCTCTAGTAATCACGTCTGTCGGCAATAAATATGTAAATACCATTCTCGAAAAAACACTACAAATGTCATGGACGTCATGTCTGTAATATCACTCGGTTTCTTCATGACAAACCAGAGACATGCAAAAGGGCCAAGCGTTATGTTGCCTACTCTTACAAGAAAGAGTTATCGTACGTAAGATGCACGGTTTCGAGTTGATCGACATATTTCCTCGAAGGGAGCATCTTGATGAAGGCAATGAGGATCGTTGTAACTTGTAAGGACCCTAGAAATATGGCACTCAATGAACGATAATTATGATTTTGCGTCAGATCACAATGCACTGCAAGAAACGCGCTTAGAACCAAGGAGGTTAAAAAAATTGCTTACAACACACACAGGGTGGGCGTAGGCAGAAATGTTTTTTTTTTTTTCGGGGGGTGGGAGGGGGGGGCACACCCTTCCTTGATCTAAAGTGGGGGCCGGGCAGGCCATAGAGTTCTGCCTGCCCCTTGAGTTAATAAACTCTCTGGGGCAGGCAGATGCGGTCGATTGTCATTTCGTGCTCTCTATCCCGTGGGAGAAAAATATTTCGGGAGGGGGGGGGTGCACGGGCCCGGTGTGCCACCCCTTGGCTACGCCACTGAACACACATCCACACAAAGGAGCTGTACGCAAATACGCACATCGCAAACTGCAAGCTGAAAAGATTATGACCTCCGAGATCGGCAATTTTTTCATAAAGTAGCCGCCAGGCAGCAGCAGCGAGCATCTTTTCAGGTGGAGCTATTGTTCTTCAGTTATCCAGCTTCGCTTCAGGCTGTTTCGAGAACGTCGAACATCTCTCCATTCTTGTATCGATTGTGGTGCATTTGTGCATGGCGTTGAACTTGCGTACTCTTTGAGCCGTAAAATCTTCGACAATGAAGATAGAGGAAGTTAAGAGTACCACGAAGACTCAGCGTATCGCAGCCCACAGTCATGTCAAAGGGCTCGGGCTTGACGAAAATGGCATGGCAATTCCTGTTGCCTGCGGCTTGGTCGGCCAAGAACAAGCGCGCGAGGTGAGCTGCCATCGCGTGGTCTTCACATGCCGGTGATGCGCACATCATCGCATCTTGGCCGAAACACAGCGTTTTTTACCTTAAAGCACGTTTGAACGCATATATTGCGTTATCACCAACTCTCTATAGCGTTTCTTCTCTTTAGCGTTTCTACGTAATGAAATAGCGTTAGACTCATCCTTACATTTGTGTACTATTTGCAAAGGCACGAGTTTCGACGCGTTTTACTGTCACCTCACCGGAATAAAGCGCCAATGGTGACCCGTTATGCCGTTACCTGTGAGATTTTGAAGGCGTGTATCGTGTTACCGCTAACTTTTGACACATTTACTGTCCTTCAGCTTAACGTTTCTAGCTAATAGAGCTTGCACCCATGCTTACGTTTGTGGGCTAGTCGAAAACGCGCGATTTTCGACGGGTCTAGTATCGGTTTAGAGGATTAAAATGCCAGTCGTGACCCGTTTTGCATTTATGTGTATGTGCTTTTGAACTGTCGCAACTTGCTTATCGACTGTGAATGAAGCATAGTCATTGCAATCATTGTGCTTGAGTTGATGTTACTAGTTTTGTCATCTACCGCATTTGTCGTTCAATAGGCTGCGGGGATCGTTGTCGAGATGATAAAGTCTAAGAAGATGGCCGGTAGGGCTGTTCTTCTGGCGGGACCTCCAGGCACTGGAAAGGTGAGGTTTTTAAATATGTATGTAGTATTGCAAGACTTTTAATGGGCGAAGTTAGCGAGTGTACACTCCTCTAGTCGAAGGACCACAACCGAGAGACCACCCTTAGTCATCTGTCTCTTGCATTGCATTACTTGGCCATCAGGGATCGTTAGATGAGTTCACTACGTAGAGTTAGTACTTCATTATGAGTTACGGCTAGGTGGCGCGGGTCGCCACCCGATCAAAAGGGTACAGCCCCACCCATCCATCTATCCATGAGATCAAACGAGTTTTTGTCGAACTCTTGATTTCGTTAATCTTTGCCGGGTGTATGGCCAAATTATAGTGACAAATTCGCCAAGTGACTTCATTGTGAACAAGGCTCCCCGTACGGCAGCTGAAACGTCTCTTCTTTTAAAGTTCTTTTTGTATTTGGTTGTTGTCTTTCTTTTACCTTTGACTACCCATGAGATCGCGTGCCTGCACCTTTATGTGAAAGTATTGTGTGAAGACTTAATGACGTTCCTGTAGAGTCGCACACTAAATTTCAAAAACAGTCTCGTGACTTCAGTGACAGTGCTATGCTGAGAAATATATAAACACGAAATTGCACATGCATAGGTGCTGAATAAATTTGTATTTTTTCAGATCTAAATTCCAACAGTTATTCCTGTTACACCCAAAGTAGCATGCAGTGAGTAGTTCCCATGACAGGACATTTAACTTGCGTTTTTCTGTACCCAACAGCTGTTTGTCAAACATGAATATTGCTCAGCATTTAAATAGCCGCACTATCGTAGAATATCGCAGTGTGGTTGTGTTAAGGGCTCTAAAGATGTGTGTTTTGGCAGTGACATGACAAGGGAGTATGAGTAAATATTTACTGCAGTTTGAATATTCGTTTTGGCAGTGCTTATTAAGCTAGGATCAATAAACAAAATTGGGCTGCATTTCACGCTTGCTGCATTTACAGTGCTGTCACATATCAGTTGAAATATGTGTTTTCAGTGTTCACACTTATTCAAGGAACTGCTTAACATTGTATGTTTCAGTACGTAGCTATGCTGTTCCTTTGTGTTTAGCAGTCGTTTCAGTTGAGAGGGGACAAAAAGGTTGTCCAAACACCACATCGCCCAGTAAGGTTAATTAATGTTGCATTTCACTCCACCAAGTGATTTCCCGACTGGCATTTGTGGCATAGGATGCATTGCTTTCACTGATCACCTAAATATATATTCCGGCCCTTATGTGATAACTTTTACCTAACACAGATTCCTCAAGATGCTGAGTCAGTCTTGCCAACAAAGAGCCAGTGCAGGACTCCGACAACAACTTTATCTGAAATCTTTCACAGTTGAGGCACACTATTTCACAGCAAACCTTTGCTGTTTTCAAAAGTGAAATGTTTGCTTCTTCACAAGCATATCCTTGCAATTTAGCTTTAATAAATATTTGTCTTCAGACATTCACCCGCCATGGTAGCTTGGCAGGTAAGGTGTCACGTTGCTAAGCTCAAGGATGCAGGTTCGATTCCTGGCTACAGCTGTTGGATTTAGAGAGGGCCAAAATGCAAGAACGCTTGTGTACTTAGATTTAGGTGCACGTTAAAGTACCTCAGGTGGTCAAAATCGATCTGGGGTTTCCCACTACAGAGTGCACCACAATCATATTGTGGTTTTGGCACGTAAAACCCCAGAAATTACGTCTTCAGATAACGATGTCTAAAAAAAAAAAGATCAGATCTTGACCTAAGTTCAGAAAAACAAAAACATCAGTAAAGGCGTCTTGAGGAAAACGCTAACAAAAATATAACTTGCATAATATGTATGCTAGCTCCTAATGAAGCGCAGTTTGTGATGGCTTACACACAGAAGTCTGGTTCTTCAGTGCTCTGCACTTAAGCATGCAGAGTGCGGATAAGTGCTTGAATTAGCTTTCTACACATGTTCCTGTTATTTTCAGACCGCCATCGCCCTGGCCATATCCCAAGAGCTAGGTAACAAGGTGCCATTCTGTCCTATGGTTGGCAGCGAAGTGTATTCCTCCGAGGTGAAGAAAACAGAAGTGCTGATGGAAAACTTCAGGCGAGCCATCGGTGAGTGTAAACATTTCCTTCAAGGTAATGGCTTTTGTGTGCCTTCCTCACGAAGGTCATTGTGCAATGCAGTCGAGGTGTAATGACACGAAAAATTTCAGTTGCTTTTTTGCATCAAATGAAAGGTCAGGCCCTCAAGAAGCTAGAAAATGTTCTGTTAAGCATGAGTGCGCCCTGAAAAAATTTATTACACATCTTTTTAAAAGCTAGTTTCGATTCCTACTGTACCCTGACCTCACGACACAGTATGAGCTTTACGTGACATGCTCACACGAGATATTGTGGTGTTTCCATGACAGCTCCGCTCCGTGGCTTGGTTGGAGACTTACAAGTGGCTATATCGTATGTTTTGGTGCCTGACATCATCACATCTAGCCATACTAGTGCATGAAGTCACCAGGATTAATACTGTATCCTGAAGCCATGCTAGTGTCGATGTCAGTAGGTGTGCCATGCAAAAATTGACTTTAATGTCAAAACAAAATATCAGCATTTCCTGATCTTCACACTTGCCCAGAGCGGTCTCTGTGTATACAGGAGATATGTATGGCAGAGCAATGTTGGCTTAGAAAATTAGTGTCAGCACCCCTGGAGAGCACAACTGTAGTATGACATCATTAATTTCAGGTGAGATATGGCATGAAGGCCTGCGGGTAACTTTCTACAGGGACAGCTGGGATCAACTCACTCACTTAGTCCCTTCAATTTTTGTTGGTGTGGAGCGCAGGACTACCACAGTGCCGCCCAGAAATTTTGCTAAGTCTGTACTACTGTGTGACAATTCAAAGTCCGGGCCTCAGATTGACGATCCAAATATTTTACTTTCACCGCCACTCACAGCAAAACTTGTTGCTGAACCAGCGCGGTGGCTAACAAGTTTCAGGGGAACCTTGTGGTAAGAAGTAAAGAAGCAGCATAGAAAAGAGAAAAGAAAAAGCTGTCTCTCTTCACTTCTCCAGCATTGAGAAACACCGTCTGCACAAATTTGACTCAGTCTAGGCAGTCAGTGTTCTAATGTGTCATTCTTGCTTTGTTTCGTTTTCTTTTGTTTTTCGTCTAAATGACGTTGTGCAAGGAGCTGCAAATGGTTACTCCAACTGGTAAAGCACAGCACAACAGTACATTACACACTATGCAGGATCCCCCCAAAAATGGGGGTTTCACAGAAAGGTGATGGAGACTTGAAGGTACAAACAGTAATCTCTGGAGCCAACGTTTTGAGGAAGGAGTTGTCTTCGTTAAAGCATAAACAAAAGAATGACTCCTTTTGTTAGAAAATTGACTCTAAAGGTGTCTTGTTTTGCCAAGAGTCATTGTGCATAATATTTGCACCAGCCATCTGGTCTTGGCTTCACATTAAGGACACAGGCGTGTGTATAAAGCCTCATATCAACTAAAGTTTCCCATAAATATCAATAAACTTTGCATTATGGTGGACTTATTCATTTCCATTAATGTGTTTTGCTTCTAAGAGTGGATCATGTTATACAACTTGCTTCAGTTTCAAGCTTCAATGAGACTGTAACTAGGCTGTATATCTTAGTGTTTATGTTAACAGAATTGACTTGTCTTTGTAGGTTTGCGGATCAAGGAAACCAAGGAAGTGTATGAAGGGGAAGTAACAGAACTGACACCGTGCGAGACTGAGAACCCTATGGGCGGTAGGTTGCTTTCAGCACCTGATCCTTGCTTAATTTGTTCTTGGAAATGCTTATTAACTGCGCTAAATAGGTTTAGCCGAGAAGTGCGCCACTAACAAATCATTTGTTCTGAGCAAGAAGTCCCATCAAACATAGAGCCAAATATTCTGTCAATAAGCACTTTAATTGAGCATGAATGGGAATGCCATTTGTGGTCGCGTACTCAATTTATAAACAAATAATAAAATGCATTTTATGTGATATCCTGTATACTTGAAGAAAAACACCGGGCTTGCATGGTAAATGCAGCACAGCTGCCTTTGTAGAACCCATTCTAAACTATCTTGGGGCAACCACTTCAAGTCGTAAGGTACCCGCTATGCCGTGAATCATAATTGTGCATAGTAGTGAAGTACCCACTATGCCATTATTCATCATTCTGCAGAGAAGCAAGGTACCCACTACGCATCTGTATAGCATTATGTGCACATTTTGATGCTGTGGCTGATGACAATGAATTATGGCATAGGATTTTGTAATGGGTGGGAATCTTTAAACTACCCTCTCATTACGCAATTCGCATTGTGTGACACTTGGTGTTATTTTGCCCTTCGACCACGCTATATATCTGTTAACGTGATTCTATGCCCGACGTGACGCTTGCATTGGGCCTTTGAACCCTAGCATGCTCGACTGCCTTGTAGAGTGCCGGGGTTCAAATCCCGCTCGAACCCTGTTTTCTCTTTTTCTCATTTTGTGTGATAGCTGTTACAGACACCAGTGGTGGCTGACAACTACACCACTAAAATCGGCTGTTGTGATGTCATAACATCTTTCGCTGTAAAAAATTCACCTAGGGACTGGATTGTTCCTGTTGTGCTCCTGAGTTGTTTGCATCTTCTTTCCAGGTTACGGCAAGACTGTCAGCCACGTCATAATTGGCCTCAAGACTGCCAAGGGCACCAAGCAACTAAAGCTGGACCCGACAATTTACGAGAGTCTTCAGCGTGAGAAGGTTGAGGTCGGCGATGTCATCTACATCGAGGCCAACAGTGGGGCCGTCAAGGTAAGGTTCAGTGGCTCACAGGAAGTCCAATTTCCAGGTTCGTCTACGTGTAGAGTTCATAGACCAATTTCTCTAGCCCCTCTTACTTTTCGTGGTATTGAAGTAGCGTGCAAATGTCTGCCTTAGTGGTAGAGTGGTTACTGTGCTCAGCTGCCGACTTTAATGTCGAGAGTTTAATCCCAGCCGTGGCGGTCACATTTCGATATAGACGAAACGCTAGAGGCCCGTGTACTGTGTGATGTTAGTGCATGTGAAAGAACACCAGATTGTCCATATATCTGGAGCCCTTCATTACAGCATGCCTCCTGATTGTATTGTGGTTATGGCACACGAAACTCCAGATATTATTACAAAAGTAGCGTGAGAAAAGCTGTTGCCAAAAACAAAAGTACAAACACCAGGCGAAGGTGTAGTGGGCCAGTGTAAAGAAGACAGTGATTCTTTATTCATGCAGCTGCTGTTTGTCCTTCAACTTGTCAACGTCACGGTGGAAGCTCGCATTTGTGCGGAACACATTTAGACTGGTTTCTCCTGAAATATGGGCAACCAGTGACATCAGTGCTGTATGATAGCGTTGCTGTGCCAATGATAGAGCATCACATCATCAAAAACCAATCAGTCTGAAAATTCATGAGCTTTGTCAACTGCCACCAAGGGTCACCACATTGTCCTTGTGCCCCCTCCCTCTCACACACACCATCATCCTGTTATTGTGATACATTAGATTCTCTCGTTAAATGAAACCTGAAGGGACCAGGAAAATATGTTTCGTTTAACAGAAGTTCTATATACAGTAAAAGCTCGTTAATTCGGATTTCACGGGACCGGAAAAAATGTCCGAATTAACCGAATGCCGAATTAACGAATGAACAGGAAAAACAAATTAAAATCAAGTTGGAGAAGCATACCTTTATTTGCTGAAGTATTTTGTAATGGTCGTCTGCGTTTTCACGCAGATTCCGGCTTACATTACAATTTTTCTTAACTTTTCCAAATGGCCAACAGCATGCAAACTGTCGGAAGTGCTCAGGCAAACGCCCTCTAATATCAAAAGCGCCTCCGAGACTTCCCGTGAGGTGCGATGAGGTCGCGACATCATTAATAATTTCTTGATCGGGCAGGAGACCAGTCGTGGCGACACAATAATCAATCGCGATGTAGTCCTGAAAGGTCATATCTGTGGGAAGGTCAGCATCGAAGGTCGGGCAGTCACCGTCGGTGGACTCGGCTGACACCTCGTCGATGCCACCGTCGGCTACTGCCGCATGCTCGGGCCTCACATGTAAGCATGGTCACAATGGGAAAAAACAAGAACTCCGCAAGAAGAGACGGTGCCGACACAACACAAGGGAAAATGGCGTAGTGGAGCGAAGAAAGAAGACGCCGACGTTCGGTGGCGCCGCGATCGCCCCCACTAGTTGATGACGATGGCGATGTCACTCAAGTTTCGGTTTCGCCCCAGTGGCGCCAGCGCTGCTTTACCACACATTTGTGTAGTGGCAGCCGTCAGAATTTGTCCGAATTAAGCGGTGCGGAGCCCAATTCTGACGAATTAACGAAGGTTTGGTCCCATAGATTAACATGCACTTTGGCCGGGACCAATAGAGCCGTCCGAATTATCCGAATTTCCGAATTAACGGGTGTCGAATTAACAAGCTTTTACTGTACTACTAAGAGATGAATTCAAGTACAAAACGAATCGTACTAGAAGCAGTTGTTCCATTTAAGCGGACAATTCCATTTGAGAGATTTCCATTTCCTGAGAGTCTACTGTACAAGCTTTTCACTTGATTGTAAGCTTTCATAACAGGCACTGTGCGTAGAGTTAACCATTGCCTCACGTTTCAGGCAAGGCAAGCTGAAGTTTTTTTTCCTCCCTCCCCAAATTTGCAGATTCAAACTCAGGTGGCTGCTTTGCACTCTACTTCTCTAAGCAGCAAGACTTGCTCATGGTGGCAACCAGGCGAATGTGCTTCACGAGTTAAATTTTCTCAAATTTAAATTCTGGTTCTTGGATGTGGGCGTGAAAAGACAAGGACGAAGGGAAGAAAGACACACACACTGGCGCTTCGCTCTTCGTCCTTGTCTTTTCGCGCCCACATCCAAGAACCATGACAGACCAACAAGCCCGCATCGCTACCCTCGTTAAATTCTGGTTCACAGTGCGATGTGCAGGACTGGATTTCACAGCACTTTTTTTCCATCCATGAACATTTAGGTTCCCATGAAGGTTTGTTATTATGCATGACGTGATTAAAGACAATATTGCGAGTACTGCAGCGTCCATATTAATGAGGCATGACTATAACTCAGCTCATTAGAATTGTTAGTGTGCTTCATATTGGAAAGAATTAGTAGTCTTAGCACAGTTTGTCAGCACAATGGTGTGTGTATTCTGCACTGAACTAGGTGTGCACCTCAAGCTCAGTGTTGTAAAGAGATGTTTTTTTTTTTGCCAACATGTGAAAGACACTTGATGCTTGCTTCGGTGTTCCTGCCACGAAAAAGGCATTTCGCATAGCAGTTTCTGGAAGCCACATTAAAGTTTGTGCATTGCCATTTGCCGACCAGTCCACACTGCGTCTTTAAAATATAGGCCGAGTATAAAGCAAGAGGAGTGAGAGTGCACATTCACAGTCTGAAGTGACTATAACGTTAATGAGACCACTGACAGGAATTTTTTATCAATTTTTTTTACTAAAGAGGTGTTCTAACAAGTCCTAGTAGTGTTTGCCTGGCTGATGTTGTCGAGTCTGTGCTCACCACTTTCTTTGCTTGTGCTTTCCACTTTCCAGAGACAAGGAAGATCCGACGCCTACGCCACCGAGTTCGATCTTGAGGTGAGTTGGACAAGTTCGTTTTATGTTTAGTTGTATCGCAGTGACAGCTTTCTTTCCTCACAGGAACATTACTGCATGCACGTGCACGTGCCCCAGCATTTTTCAGTTTGGTTAGCCTAAGCTCACTAAGCTAAGGCAGAGGAATGAAATCAGGTGCAGTCGTCTTTTGTTTAGAATGCTGTTTTTTCTTTTCCAAACTTAGAGCGCAAACACACGACACATTCACACCCACACACACACACCCGCACACCCAGGCAACAACCACGTACAGCGCTCCTTAGTGAAAACTGATGACATGGCTACTGTCAGCAGCATGTGATGCGCATTCTTTGTCCCTTTTCGAAACCATTTGTGTCTAATGTTATCATGACCAGAAACAGCATACTCGTGGCTCTAAAAAAAAAGTGAACAGGGAAGAAAATGCGCCCGTGGCATACTTCATATTGAAGCCAATGGTGGCCCCGAACTGCCGAGTGAGGTGTCAGTCCTGTGGTGCAGGCATAGTTTTTCGCTCAAGAAAATTAACATTTTGATGAAAGTAGTCTAGTTGCTCAAAAATATGACGAAGCTTCTTCAAACCAATACTACCCAGTCATTTAGGCTGCCTAACTATACGTTTTGTGGGCGCCAGAGTTGTGAAACCGCCTCGTTGCCTCTGTCTCTTTTGTGTTCTTCTTTCGTATTGTCCTTTTCTTAATTTTGCATAGTTCACAATCGTTTACTAGAATGCATCAACTAGCCCCTCAAGATTTTTTAATTAACTACTTGCCTTACGTTGATGGACAGCCTGGTGCCCTTGTGTTCCACAGAGCTGCACAAAAGCATCTGGGGTGAATGGTTGAGGTTCCTAAGCACTGTATACCCTGCCAAAGAAAGAAAAAGTGGGGTACTACTGTTCAGCTCCTCATGCCACACCTGTCCACAGGCGTCGTGCCTGTGGTTCAGAAGCAGCTGCTCTTATTACGAACTTCGCTTTCTGTACAGCCATCACAACTGTATTTTCTGTGCGACCATTTCAGGCGGAAGAGTATGTGCCACTCCCCAAGGGAGATGTTCACAAGAAGAAGGACGTCATACAGGATGTGACGTTGCACGACCTGGATGTCGCCAATGCCAGGCCTCAGGGTGGCCAAGATATCTTGTCCATGATGGGCCAACTGATCAAGCCTCGGAAGACAGAAATCACCGGTGTGCAAGTTGAAACTTGAGCATTTTGCCCCGTTTCGTGTGCATGTTTTCGAAGCCCACACTTTGGTTGGTTCATGATACTTGAAAAATACGAGCGCACAACACGCATTTTAAGTATCATGAGCGGGGTTCGCGGCCAGTACCAAATGTGTTCACGAGAGCCAGGTCGCGCACGAATATGCCTGATAAGTGTACTAGGAGGCATTGAAGCAGCTTCAGATGTGGCTTTGGAGATTTGACTACTTGAGCACAATGAAAAAGCATGAATTTGTTTTGTCGGACTGCCTGATTCTTCGGACGGTTTCATGGTTCCTAGGGTGTCCGAAAAATCGGACGTTGGCTGTATACTGTCGTATCGGTGCATAGTAACCTGGTAGTATTTCGTAAAGGTCAGTACACATTCTACAACTGACGAAGAATCAGCTAAAACTGCAATTTTCCAAATTACGAGTTTAGCATTAGCAAACTCTGATGTGAACACGGCGAACACTGTTTTCACTGTTTGCGACGGGCCATTTCTTGTCTGCAGACAAGCTGCGCAAGGAGATCAACAAGGTGGTGAACAAGTACATCGATCAGGGCATCGCTGAGTTGGTGCCCGGAGTGCTCTTTGTCGACGAGGTTCACATGTTGGACATTGAGTGCTTCACCTACCTCCACCGCGCTCTCGAGTCCTCCATAGCACCTATCGTCATCTTCGCGACCAACCGTGGCCGGTGCACTATTCGGTAAGCTGATTTTTATGCAAGCAGGGTTGAAGTAGTGTGTCACTCTTCAACAGCGGAGCTGTTTAAAGGGGTCATGAACCACTTTTCCAAGTAATGATCTAATGACCTCAGTATCGGTGTGTACTGCCTCCCGAATCGATTGCCGCAAAAATTTCTCGAATCCGTCAAGAATCAGCGGAGTTACGGGGGTTTGGCGCACGCTCCCAGCGCTTTCTCTCTTTTCTCGTGCCGACGAGCGCACTGGAAGCTTGACAGGGAGGGATGGCATGGGGGAAAGAAGTTACGTCAGCGCGCGTCATGAAACGCAAATCGCTCTCCCGCTGTGATTCGCTTGCGCGAGTGCGGCTACCGTGTACTGAGGAGTGCGGCGCCGGCAAGTGGCGGCACCCCGCGGCAAGAAGCGCATCTGATCCGAACGCCGCTCTCGATTTACGTCGGCTATCGGCCAATAAGCATGCTATGTCTCTTGCGACGTAAACGGACAGATCCGCGACGTAAACGGACAGACGCCCCGCCCACCGACGAGAGTGAGAACCGGCCTCTGTTTGAAAAGAGGGTGCCTGGGGAAACAGCAACTTCGCGCTCCGCTTGTGGCCATTACGTGGCGCGCACGACTGTAATATTTGGCAGAGCAGTTCATAGCTGTGTCAGCTTTCCGCAGGATGTGTTTTTTCAACAAGCCCAAGGGGTGCTTCATGACCCCTTTAAGCATGAGTTTCAGCCGTGGCCGGCGACTGCTCAAAACTCGGTGCAGCTGTGCAAAGCGAAGTGGGAGCATAGCATAGCCATTATAGTGTAGTATAGCGAGGGGCGGGAAATGAAAGTGAGGGTTGAGGAGGAGTGAAAGGAGGAGGGGGCAAAGCATAGGTAGCATAGCCATGTATAGTATGGTAGCAGTGCCGCCCTGGCGGTCAAAGCGCGCATACTCCAGCCGCTGCCGCGGACGAGAGTGGCGACTGGTTGAGGCGATGCGGGCTCAAACCTCGATACAGCGAACACGGATATAACGAATTATTGGTTATAACGAAGTGAAGAATAGTCTTGTCATAGATACAGTGCTAAAAATAAACGTTTATAACGAATTTTCGGATATAACGAAGTCATTTTCGTGGCAGATGTGACTTTGTTATAATGAGGTACGAGTGTATATAGCAAGGGGTGGGAAAGGGAAGTGAGAGTGAGGAGGAGGGGAAAGCCACCAGCTGCGCTGTTCCCTCAGTCTTCGCATTACTAATGCGTAGCTGCCTTAACGTTTTTAGTGGCATGAGCAACGACTGACACTCTTGTTTCTCTTCTAAGCACTTCCAACTTCGAGTTTTCCGAATATTCAGAAAATGTGTTTGAAAAAATGAAACTGGTACAAACTCGATGATTCTGGTTCAAGTTAAAAGCTATATAGATGCATATGATCGGAGCATAAGTTTGCTTGAGATAAGATCCAATTAACTGTCAGGATAATTAATGAAAATTAATTGATTGAGTTCATTGAAAGGTTGCAAGCAGCTGGGATTGTTGCGGCACCTGGTGGAGCAGATGCCCCCTTTCGATATTTCACTGTGCTGGTTCTGAGTTTCACTTTGGCAGTGCAATGAAACACTGTTAACTCGAGGAATACGCCTGAACACACAAACACCAACGTGCGAGTGCCACTGCCAGATACCTAAGTAGAGAATTAGGGTCCCCTCCAATTTTTATTAGTTTTTTTCCATTCCATTCTAAACCTGTTCTTGTCGTTTGTTCAAGCAGTGTACTGTTCGTTATTGGTAGAATTGGCTATGCACGTGGCAAAAACAAAACGAAATACAACAGAAGGAGAACGAAAATATACTGCATTCACTGGCTTACCTAGGCACTTCTTTCATTTGAGTTTTTTTGCCTGGTGTGGAAAGCAGACGTGGTAGTTACACTGTTATTACCTCAATTTTGTGTGGTATCGATAATACAGTAGACTCTCGTTAAACGGAACCTGAAGGGACCAAGAAAATGTGTTCCATTTAACAGGAGTTCCGTTTACTGAGAGATGAACATGGGTGCAGAATCCAAGTATGAAACCAATTATATTAGGTGCAGTTGTTCCGTTTAAGCAGCAGTTCCGTTTAACAGATTTCTGTTTGCTGAGAGTTTACTGTATAAATTGTTCGTGTTTGATGTTGAGTGATGAAGTGTGCATAGCTTTAGTATGGCATTTCAGCAACTGCTTGTCTTCAGATTTCACAAGCACACACCAAAAAAGCTTTGCCAAAATGTACTGTGTTCAGTACATTGTATTCTTTTTCGGACTGGCTCAGACACTCTGCTGAACTGCGGTGAGTGGTGCAAATTAGCAAGCTGCTGCAGTACAAGAAGCTAAAAGCTAAGCCACAGCATGCAGTTGTCTCGGTTCGTGCATGAAATCTTCGCCTTTCATGGCCCTGGCCTAGTTACAAATAAAAAAAAAAAGAAGCTACAAGTGCAACATTTTAAAACAAGACTGTAGTATTGTCTACTTGATGAAACTGGTGGGATAAAGGTGAAAAATGTCAAGGGCATTTCATTAATCACCATAAACAAACAAGCAATGTCTTGTCTTCACTGAAATGCTGTGATTCTGGTTTGTTACCGTCATCATCCCCATTTTCGGTATACACTCAAACCTCGATATAACGAACACGGATATAACAAATTATCGGTTATAACGAAGTAAGAATAGTCTTGTCATAGCTACAGTGTTACCAATAAACGTTTATAACGAATTTTCGGATATAGCGAAGTTACTTTCGTGGCAGATGTGACTTTGTTATAATGAGGTTTGAGTGTACTTAAGTCCCCTGCTGGACGAAGGCCTCTCTCAGTGATCTCCAGTTTACCGTACCACGTGCGAGCCGATTCCATTTTATCCATGCAAACTTCCCAATTTCATCACTTCTTTTAACTCTCTGCCTTCCTTGACTGCTTTTACGATCCATTGGTAACCATTCTGTTGCTCTTACTGACCACCTTTTGGCCCCGCCACGGTGGTCTAGTGGTTATGGTGCTCGGCTGCTGACCTGAAGGTCGCGGGATCGAATCCCGGCCACGGCGGCTGCATTTTCGATGGAGGCGAAAATGTTTGAGGCCCGTGTACTTAGATTTAGGTGCACGTTAAAGAACCCCAGGTGGTCGAAATTTCCGGAGCCCTCCACTGCGGCGTCTCTCATAATCATATCCTGGTTTTGGGACGTTAAGCCCCAGATATTATTATTATTATTACTGACCACCTTTTGCCTGTTCTATGCATTACGTGGCCAGCCGGGGTCCATTTCTTTCGCTTGATGTCAGCTAGAATATCCGCTACCCCTATTTGTTCCCTGGCCCATTCTGCCGTCCTTCAATCCCTTAGAGTTCGTTTTTTGTTCCATTGCATGCTGTGTGGTTCTCAACTTTTTCTCTAGTTTTTTTTGTTATCCTTCATATTTCAGCCCCTTATGTTAGAACTGGCAGTAAGCAGTGGTTGTACACTTTTCGCTTTAATCGTGCAAATTCGGGATACAAGCATTTTTTTTTTTCTTTTTTTTTTTTTTTTTTTTTTTTTTTGGGTACCGAGAAGTTTGTAGCTAAGGATTTTATTGTATGACAGTGGCGAATCAGGCGCGGCAACAAGCTGAAATGTCCACTTTTCGCTTTCCAGGGGAACCGAAGACGTTGTATCGCCCCATGGCATCCCCTTGGACTTGCTGGATCGGTTGTTGATCGTGAGGACGATGCCATACACGAGAGAAGAAATGGTTCAGGTTAGATTACCGCTTTTGACCTCTCTTTTTGGCTGTGATTGTTGTGGCGTAAGATTCCTTGCTCAGTACTCTTTCTCACTTTCAGATTCTCAGAATAAGGGCACAGACAGAAGGCATAGAGATTGATGAGGAGTCTCTCCAGGAACTGGGAGAAATTGGAACGCGCACCACACTCAGGTATGTTGCTTGATGTCTGATATCTGTGTTAGATGCTATGTGAAGGCAGAGATAAGTAAAGACAGCAATGCATTCGTGTGAAAAAAAGCCATGATAAGCTTGATAAGTCTGTTATCTCCGCCTCCCCACCATTACCCCACTTCTTATTTATTTTAGTTCATAGATCTTTTAAAAATGACATGACAGCATGTTCTACCTCTCAGGTATTTTCTCGGAAGAAGCGAACACTACTTGCACAATTGAAAATATTCAAATAGATAACTTGAGAATATAAACTAAGTAACTATTTAGTTAATACTGTTGGACGTATGTTTGTGTTAAAATTGACACCAAATGAAGTTATGTCTGGTTAGGAGAAATCAGCAGGACTTTCAAGGTACCTGATCATAGCGTCTGCTAAAAAAGATGCAATGGTGTTGCCGTTGACATTGTCCTAGATGAAGGCTGTTGTTTTCATGACTTCATGCTTAGATTGCATTTTATGCAGTTTCAGCGTGTGCCTTCAAATGAACATAATTGTAAAAGTTGATTAATAAGTGCGTTTTTGACAATTAGCTCCTCCTGCAACAAAACGTTGTTGTACATAGAGAACCTTTCTACCACTGCCTTCCTTTGTGCTGTACTACCGAGCAATTACAGCATTAAAAGAAAATATGCTTTTGTCGTGAGGCTTAGCTGCCCTGGCAGATGACTCGGGTTGTCCGTCGCTGAATTTTTACTTCATTTTGTATGATGACATGGTACAAACCCTGTGTTGAGAGGTGGTGTAAAAAAGTGTGCTGAATAGGAGAGCCCTGTGTTTGCATACAATCTACCTTGTATAGAATAGTGCTTGAAATGTATAAAATACATTGTATTTATATATGCCTTCTCATGCCAACATTACGAAAAACACTTTATTGTTGCAGGTATGCTGCACAACTGCTGAGTCCATCGAGCCTACTCGCCAAGGTGAATGGCAGGACGTCCATCCGGAAAGACGACGTCAAGGAGGTCAATGACCTCTTCCACGATGCCAAATCTTCAGCCAAGATTCTGGCAGAAAACAACGACAAATACATGAAGTGAAGAGCCCGTCATAGCATTTAGTGCTCTGCGAGCACCATCACCGCAACCGCTCCCGTCACTTGTGTTTAAAGCCATTAAAACCTGCATCACATCCTCTTCTGCTTTTAAACATTGTTCAGTTGCCAAGAATCCAGGTAATGCGGCGAGATGCACGCCTTCACAGTAGCCTATTTGGCATTTCAAGTTGAAATACACTTTGTGCTGTTCTTAACTGTACAGTGAATACTGTCAGCAATAAAGCGTCGTTTTCTAGAAGTCCTCTGGTGTAGGAAACTCTAGCACTTGGTTGGTGAGCATTGAAAAGTATTAAGAGCCCTTCGAAGCCAAAAAATTGGCAGATCCCACATACCATGAGAATCAATGTAATGCAAAGCATGCGGCGGGAAGGTGACTCTGGTGTAATTTTTTACATTGAGCGAGATGCTACGAAATGACGCTAAAGATAGGCGCAAATGTTATACGCACACATATATGTTGAAGAGTCGCACATGTGTTCTATAACCAATTGTTTACAGTTGCGTAACGATGCCAACAGAAACATGGGTATTACCAACACCAGACACGGCAAGCCGATGTGTAGTGCTTATACTTGTCCGTTATGATGGAGAACGCACGCACGTTTCACGAGCCCTTGTGCATGTGTGGAAGGGGTTCTTGACAGTTCTCACGTAGGTGGCAGCAAGCGCAGTGTCTTTGTTATTGTGACTGATGTGCGCAACGCAGACCTCGCCGATTCCGCTGCTTGTCTGTGTGTGTTTGGTGTCTGGCGGCCAGCGAAGTGGGATGCGGCCTACGTTGAAGTTGCGCATCAGTCGTGTTATACGTGCCCACACCACCGCACCTCCAATGAAGCCGCTTGCTGTGGGCGACACATTGGAATTCCGTGATTGCAATGCGCTCATTGTTCCAGGTTTCATAAAGTGCTAACACACCAATTTCTCTGTGCAGAGAGTCTTTTTCGAGGTCGTGCACGTGCGCGTGCACAGACTGTATGTTGAGAGCGGTGAGCATGAGGCGATTGTTGTGGTTGTGGCTCCGAATGAAGGTCCAAAACAATGTCTAAAGGCCTGTCGGCTAACCGGGTCAGGTCATCGACAGACTGTGTCGATAGAGCCGGTGCCATGTCGAAACCTGAAGTCACCTTTTGCGTTGGTGAGGTATAGGCCGTCGAGGCTGGTAACCCTGGAAAGTGCTACAGAAACCAACTTCAGTGGATGGCGCTTATCGTATCCGAAGACTACCTGGGCGTATGTGACCCTTTGTGACTTATATCTAGTTATTCTGGCAGACCACATGGACGAGTAATGGCAGTCGAGCGTCTTCCAGTGGTGTTCTGCCTTCAGCTCCCTCACTTGCCTTGCATTTCAATGTGTATGTTTGTCATTAATGTGTTGAGACAGTGAATCACCTGTTGTAGCACATACCTGCATAACACGAATTGAGGTATGTGGGTATGTGCCACATGCGACTGAGGGAAAGGATTTCATGACGTATGTGACAGGCGTTTAGAGTTATTCATGTCATGACCAGCGAATCGTGTTCGTCATACGCTGATCCCCTACTATACCAATTTTGGTATATTACAAGTTATGGAATCGACCAGGAAAGCGCCCTGACATAGGTGGCTAGATAGATGGATATAGATATGTAGACAGAAACGGCTAAGGTGCCTGAGGTTCGCTAAGAAATGCATCGCATTTAACAGCTTCCTTAGATATTAGAAAGATGCTTATTTTATATAGTTCAAACCCGTTGTAAGTTTTTCGTTAGCCTGCAAGTTTTACTCTACAGCAGTGAGAAAACATCTACATTAGACTCTCAATAAACGAAACTCTCTTAAATGAAATTGCTGCTTAAATGGAACTGCCTCTAACATGATTGGTTTTGTGCTTGAATTCTGCACCCCTTTTCATCTCTCAGTAAAAGAAACTCCTGTTAAATGAAACATATTTTCCTGGTCCCTTCAGCTTTCGTTTAACAGGGGTCTACTGTATATAGACACACTTCAAAACACCTAGAAGTTCAGTTTTTATGTTTTCCTGTGAAAAAAAAAAAAAAAACAGTTGCAAGAGGTTAAATTCTTGAGGAAGATGAAAATTTTAACAGCAAAGCTGTTAAAGCCCAAGGTTAAACAAAAGACCACAAAAAACTATCATTATGACCAGGTATCTGCCTCAGAAATTGGGCAAATCCCACTACTCACCACTGGTCCACTAAAAATGAAGAAGGCAACAGTTAGCCCAAAAAATCGCTGTTAAGCGATGGCAGCAATCCAAAGACCCTGATTACGTACGAGAGGATACTAGAACGGGAAAGGCAATGGCGGCTGCGAGAAGTTCCCGAATGGATCGAAGCCCTACACCAACAACGACATGCCCGTAGATCTATGAGAGGTGCGAACGCTCTGTTTCAGTAAGAGTTTGTCTGTGGAGTTTGGACATCCAGGTCGTGTCTGTGACTCTGTGGTTTAACTCGAACCTCTCTATGCTGAGAAACAACTTGGCATCACTTAGCTAAAGCCTAGCAACAACCTAGAGGCAACAAGATTAGACTTCAAAATCGTCCAGTTTCACTGTTTTAAGCCTCGCATGACTTAGTGCAAGCTTTGCCATTTTTTGGTCACATTGCAATAATATGGGTAGGCCCCAGCTAAGTGTAGAGGAGAACAATTCACTTTCACTAGAAAACACGTGGGCAAGACTGGTTTCTGGTGTACATACAGTGTACCCCGAACAATTTCTACACCTGCTCTTGCTGCGTGGCTCTGTTTCAAAGCAATGCTGTATTGAAATATGTTTTGCAGCAATTCACTTGTGCTAATGTTTGTTTATTATTGACAGTAGGCTATGCAAAACATTCTTTCCAGTACCAGCAGCAGCTGAAGCTTTCCTTCAGAATCTCACAAAATCTCGTGCTTGCTTTGGAAACCACATATTTTTTTATTGAACGCAAAGTATTTTTGGTAGTGCGACTTTGTAAGCGCTGGGCAGTCTCACCTGTTCCCTGCATACTCAGTGAAGTTGGAAGAAAATAGCAAAACTTACCATAATAATATCAACATAGCCTTGCGTTATCTTTTGAAGTAATGTTTGCTTAATCAGAGTACTGTGTGAAGCTCGTTAATCTGCTTTGAAAAAAGCTGCACTGCATTTTGAACCAGTTTGTTTACTAATCATTCGTGTTCATCTTTCTCAGTGTGCTGTTTTGTTGTCATAGCCACAGATCGCGAAAATCGGGCTGCATGGGGGGACGATTAAAATCTAGTCCTCCTTTCATGGAGCTTGTTTTAAGGCTGCCGGCCATTAAATTAAAACAAACAAACAACTGATACTTTCAGCCGTTATAGCTCAGCCCAAACAGGACAGAATTGCTGTACCGCTCTTTGGTGCCTCCCACAGCATGTCGCACCCATATAATCCCAGGCTTGCTATATTCAGCAACTCCCCACCGTTGCCGTTTTCTTATTTTCGTACCCTCACTTATTCATTTTCACTTTTAGTGTGTGAAATATTTCAATGTAACAGTGCAAAAATAATTTTTATGATGCTCTCGGATGCAGCCTACATTTTTGAAATGCAGCTCACCCAAAATATGGTCTCCTTACAAGTAGTGTTTTGGGACTGTATTCTTAATTGGAGCTTACACAACAATACCAAAAAAAGGTTGCTGGATTTTTCCAGCAGTGCACCAACAGAGGTGCATAAATCTCTGCACCTCTACGTGCCAAAACTATGATGTAATCATAAAGCACTCCATAGTGGATTATGTTCAATTAACAGTGCAAAAAAGGATGGCACAAAGAAAAATAAGCTACAGGACAAGCGCTGACCATCAAGTAAATAATTATAAACCGGAAGATACAAAAACAAACAAATAACTATGTGGGCGCACAATTGTTACAAGGCCAATATCAGCCAGGTAAGAGAACTCTTCATCAAGTAAGTCGATCGATGGTGCACTCGCACATGTGCCAGATTTTGCACTGTTAATATGAGAATGTACCAACAATCCCGCATCTGAACACTTCTACAGTTTAAGATTAGATTAGGTGTCACTAACTGGGGCTCTTTAATGGTTATTTGAATCTAGGTGCACGTGTTTTTTTTATGTTCGTCTCTGCGGCTGGGATTCAAATCTGTGCTGTTTTAAGACTTAAGATCTGTTATAGTTAGCATATGTGCTAGCCTGCCATTACATCAAAATTGGAACAAACCTACTTGAAACTTGTAGTCGTTAAACTGGGCAGATCGGTCACCTGAAATATTGAACGAGCCCTTGTGAGGTTATTCAATTAATGCAACGAACAGCAAGCTATGTTTCTAACAGCGCGGGTTCCTCTAGATATAGACGAACGTCTGTTAAAGTCAACCAGCGAGAACCTCAACAAGAGGTCATTAACCCACTTATACAAAATGAGCGCCAGGCAGTCGCAGGAATAACCGGGACTAGTGCATTACCACAACAGATAACTGCTGCAAAAGATATTCTGTTCAAACATAAGTACTTTATAGTTTACCTTTTTCAGTGTGCAAAGTTTCCAGTACACATACTTATACATGTAACAGTCACACGCACACAAACAATTCACGTAAGAATGTGTGGGATTGTTCCTTTATAACACTATTTACAAAATGGGAAGTGTGCGTTGAACATGACCCTGCAGATGATCACCAGGATAGGCTGCAGCTCAGAAAGTAAGGTCCTGTTATTGAAAGGAAGAAAGAAAGTGAAGAAGACACTTGATTAACGCTTTGAACATCGCAGAACTCTGCACAAAATGTCGAAGTGCACTGGAGGCACTTGCCTGGTTTCCGGGAAAGGTTGTGAAAATGACATTCTGTTGTGTCGTAGGCTCCTGGGCAAGAATGTTGGCTGCAAGCACCAAGATATGTTTGTATGTTAAAAGTACGTTTAATCACTCACCCTAAATTTAAAAAGAAATTACGCAACACAAGCATACACATTCCATTCACCATATTTCAGATAATAGGTAAGAGTGCAGCTGTACGTGTTACAGAAAGTTTTACTTGTTAAAGTTATTTACTGGTGAAGCTCTAACAATGCCGTTACAAGGTTGCCAATCCCATAGAGTCCCTGCTGCCAAGAGTTCCTAAGATTACTGGAGGTTGGCGCAGAAACTGTTGAGGCAATGATGGGTAGAAGATAAACAGATGGGTTGTTTTACAGTTCGGCATGGCTTTTTCATTGATGCAGTTGACAGAGGTGTTCTGCCACCTACTCTGCATGTCTGTGTTCAAAGCCCTCCATGTCACATTATGAAAACTGCTGTTTGCACACTAGTGGTAGTGTAGTGGTTCGGGTTTCCAGTCCTTTTATGGTGAACAGATTACACTGCATGAGAATCTATTGAATATACTTGCAAGTTCATGCCTACTCATTACATTACCAGTGACATTTGCTCTGTTGTAGCTTTCCTTTCCTTCCTTTGAGAGAAAGTTTCACGCTTGACGCTAACTAGTAGTCATGGGTACACTCGTATACCTTATCTGAGGCATACAGACAAGTTGCATAAAATTGTCAGTGACAGTGCTTAAAGCACAGAACAGCATGAAGAATAATAATAATTGTTGGGGTTTTACATCTCAAAACCACGATACGATTATGAGAGACAACGTAGAAGGGCTCAGAAAATTTCAAGCACCTGCAGTTCTTTTGACGTGCACCTAAATCTAAGCACATGGGGTTCTAGCATTTTGCCTCCATCGAAATGCAGCCGCCGTGGCCAAGATTCGATCGCGTGACCTTCTGGTCAGCAGTCAAGCACCAGACCACCGCGGCGGGTTAGAACAGCACGAAGTCTCATCACATTTCACTTCCATTGTGATCCCATACAACCCGTTTACACTAATTCAATGTCCTAGGGAAACGCGATGCACCTTCAAAATTTATGTTCTATGTTTAAGTGAGAACAGAAAAGCACCGAAACAGGCTGGCACTCACGGAATGTGTCGTCCGCGAGCTCCTCGAGCGAGGTTTCAGATGCAGACGCAGTTCCGAGGTTCTTCTCCCCTTTCATGGCCTACGCGATAGAGTGGATGAACGGGACACGTCAGTTGTATGTGCGCAATTCGCAATTAGTTCGACTCACCACCTCGCGATACTTCTGTAGGTAGAGCTTCAGCGGTTCGATGTAGTTGTCAAATCCCAGGGTTGACATGGCGAAGAGGATGTCTTCTCCGTTTATGGTTTTCCTCTTCTCTTGGTGGCAACGGTCGCTGGCTCTGGTAAAGTAAGCTTAGGAATTCTGTATCTGCCAAATTGCACTTTCTTCACGCCAGCGCTTCCTTTTGGAAACACGAAATGAACACCCTCTGATATGCAACACATCATTCTCACTGTTTCTTAATACAACACTAAACGCAGTGCTGAAGTCTAGTTAGAACAACGAATGCAGCCCTTAAAATATCTTGCAGTATTATCTCTGAAGGAGAATAAATGTTACAGGGAATCACACTAGTATATCAGAAGTGGTAGCTAGTACGAAAAACTCTGCAGGCTTTCAAATTCAAATCTGCCAGTGTATAAAGAAAAACAAAAAAATACTGCCACATGCAAATGGTATGGAAGCTGCTGCAAATTATCAGTGGCGTTTCGATGCTTTTAACATCTTTTCTTTAGCTTGTCGTGAAATAATGAGAATTACAGTGTCGACAGTACGATTATCTACAGAGCTTGAAGGTACAATTTGAGTCCACTAGGGAGTGCAGCAAACAGACAATATACGACACTCTTTGTTGTACACAACAGTTTACACACAGAAGCAAGTGACGTTTTAGTTGCAACAATCATATGCTACATTTACGCAATTTCCAGCACAAATGTTTGAACTGCATACTTGGCGAAAATGATATTTGAAATTTTGTTGCTAGTGGCCTTGAAGACTGACTCGACATTCATATTTCAGAGCATCATTCGCTCACAAAACAAACGTGAGCCGTGAAGCAGTGGAATTCATTTTTTGACAAGTACAGACATGGCTTGAGAGTTAAATTAACAAAATGTTCATGGGACTGCCCGAATAGCACTAGTGTGAACACGGGCATGCAGGAAAGGATACTCGCTGGTGATGAAACTGACAAACTCGGAAACACATTCTTGTACACACTCCTTCGCATCTTTGGCAATCTGGAGAAGAAAAAAAAGACAGAATATTCAGAATGCAGAAGGTATCAAAGTGATAGCACCTCTGGTGAACAACAACAGTTGATTTCGGAAGCATGCTGCCTGCTACTAAAGCATAGTTCATATTTTACTGGAAAAACTACAGTGAATGTTTTAAGAAGTAATGTTAGGGAAAAATCGCGTGTATACCAATTGAATATTAAGCGCACATATAGATGGGAAAGACCAAAACAACTATGCTTCAAGAACAACTTTGCGGGTGCACAGCAGACAAAGCTTACCTTTCCGCTTTTAGGAATGGCATTCTTCATTATTCGAGCGACGTTAGCAATAGGGAGAAAGCGATCCTGCCAGTGAGACAAAACGGGACAGCCATCAAAGACCACAAACGTACAGGTTTGAACACTGAAACGCAGTGCGGATTGCCAGAGTAGCGATCGTACCTGTTCCCGTAAAGGTTCAGTGTCTTTCTGACTGTCACCTTCGTCAGAGCCATCACCAGCAATTCCAAGACCGTCCTCACCCTCCGTGCCAGACAGGGAGCCTGATGAGGTCAAAGACAGGTCGTTCAATGCGCAGAAAAGAAAAGCACTGACGGAAAGAAAACATTGCAAGAGAAGCGAGTTCACAACAGAAAAAGTACAGCAAACATTCTGGCCAACTTTATGTCATACTTGCAGAGTTTCCAGTAACGTACCCCTAACAAAAAACCTAGCTTGCCAAATAAACTAGTTTCACTGTACCTATGGCCGATCGCTTCAGAGTTCTTTTGTAGAGCCACAAAAGTCATGCAAGACAACTTAAAAAGCCATGTTACGAGAACGAGGTGGTGCAGCTAGAGATATAACAATGCAGCATATTGCCAGTGGGCCTTTTTAGGCTTGCAGTAAACCTCAGTTGCTGTACTTTCAAGACTTCGTAGCATTGCTAAATGTTTTTCTCTACTTCACATGCTTCTTTTACGTGCGAGCGCAAAGGGTGACAATGTTTATATCTTATTTGTTCATAACAATGTCACTGGTCACTAGCTTGCTCAAGCATTATCATGGCAAACATTATCAACTGCACAAACAAATGACCACAAAGAACATGAGACAAGGACAGGCGCCTGTCTTTTCTCATACTCTCTTTGTGCTCGCTTGTTTTCGCGATTAAAAATGTTTGCCAAGTTGCACAAACTCGCTGAACAGCAAGTTCTTCTAAGATATATATTGTATCACACTTGTCTATAGTTTGAGTGCATTAGAATGCCCAAGACTGCAGTGCTCTCAACACGAGGATAGCTAAAACAAGCAAAGCAGCATAGCATCTGCTACCGCACAGGGTGGTACAATGCAAAAAGGAACATGAACATTCCCAATAAAGCAACATATCCCTGAAGAGAGGAGCATTCAGAGGTTCATTGCTAACAAGTGACAAGATGGTCTCTTGTTGGAGAATGTGGCCTCCGGCACATTCATGATTTCTGCACTGAAGCTCTTTTGATGACCACGAACACAAGTGGCTTGTTCTTTTTATTATTTGTCCTTCTTGCACATCTAACAACAAAAATTTCTGGGACATGATCAAGGAATCACACATGTATATAGTTTTCGTGCATGTCTTTTATACAGCTAGAGAATGAGGTATCCGCAAACACAAACAACCAAGCATTCCAGTTTCATGATGGACGCATCAGCTGCAAGCAAATCCTTTTGTAACTGAGCCTACACTGCTGCAACAATAAAACAGTAGCAACAGGTACAAAATGCAGAGATTTATGCATGCTAGTGGAAACCTATTTCACATTACTTCATAGATACACATGGCCGTCGGCAGCATTTTGTTTTGGGGGGTGCAAACCCGTGCTGGTGAGCTTGAGGGGGGCAAGTGCCCCTTTTGCACCCCCTTGCCGACGCCCATGTAAATACATACTAATAATAATATCTGGGATATGCCGTAGTGGAGGGCTTCGGAAATTTCGACCACCTAGGGTTCCTTAGTGTGCACCTAAATCTGCACATGAGCCTCTAGTGTTTCACCTCCACTGAAATGAGACCTTCGGATCAGCAGTCAAGCACCATAACCGCTAGACCACTGCGGCGAGTCATAGATACATACACTAAGAATGGCTACGGTGGTGCATCTAATATTTTTGCCGGACATGATTGGTTGTGGCTCAACGCATATGTCCCCTGATTGCGATGTAAGCACGAGCCTTGGCCAATCACACGTATCAGAAACTGGAAGGGTAGAAGATTCCAGCCGAGGAGCGAGTTTTATTTGTGCAGAGGAATTGGCACATGTTGGCAAGAGGGGTCATAAATAAAATATCCTGCCATGTCTCGACAGAATTCAGGATAACAGCACGGGACAGAAGGTGGTTGAGTTGCTTCTGACACGTTTGTGCTAGCAGAGAAACAAGAAAATTCCCATTGCTTTCGGCCGTGCGCAACACCACAAGTCGCAACTTGTAGTACTTGCTGCTTGCAATCCCATGTTCTTCTGGTACATTACTACATTAGCATGCATACACTATGCTAAGATAGTCTGATATTCCATACCTTCTGCATGTACTATGTACTGGCCACTCTCGGAGAGGAATGAGTCGGTAATGTTGCCACCATCGTTATCGCCGTTTTCCATCCTGAGAAAAAAAAAAGGATCCAATTTGAGACGAGGGTAAATGTTGCCAAAACGGTACGCAACAACGAAACATAAGCGCAATGAGAGTATATGACTTATTTTTACATTGACATGGCACAATGAAGGTGGGTGCCAAGCTGGACAGTAATGGTTGCCACTGTGTTTACTGCGATTAAAGGGAAAAAAAAAGAAAATCCCCTCCTTTCGTTTAGCCAACAAGTTGGTTACATAAGGCCCAAGTGGCTAAATAAATGAACCACCGTGCAATTTTTTGTCCAGAATGGCGCCCTGTTGTTACCAAATTTGTGTATTAAAACTACATTTTGAAATAGACGATCTCGAAAGTTTGACCAAAATATGTGCAGAATGTTCATTTATGTGAGATCAAACGTTCATACAGAAGCTAAAAAAATCTGTGCACTTCATATGTGCAAGATATAACGACTGCTTCCAGGCAAGTTTTATGATGCGATAAATTATATGACACACGCTTAACTAGGGTGCTTAATTGTTCAGTTTTGTGATGATTCTAAACAGGTCTCACTCAAAAAAAAAGGAAAAAAAATCTTTATGACACTAAATCCTCACAAGGTTTTATAAACTATCCGTGCAGCATTACCAGTATGCGTGCAACACCAATGACGATGACCCACAACACACAACTCGGGATCAGATTCACTCATTCAGTGAAGATTCTTAAATAATATCACGCGCTCTAGATCACGCCATCAGGCTCACGTGCTTAGAACTGGCTCCAATATTACGCCAATCGAGACAAGATCGATTGCATATCTTTTTCTTTTTTTTTCTTTGCCAAGTTGAGATGCGCTATCTGCCTGTTGACGCACAGGCGTATCACGCGCTATCAGTGATTCGGTTTACTGCTTCCGCATTGTAAATCGCGATAAATTACGCCTGGTCAAGCGTTTTGAACACGAATGGCCAGGGCACATGACACGAAGATGTACTCGGGAACTCTGCAGGTCGCGCTAAAAATAGACCCCGGAAGAAAGAACGGTAGCCCAGCAAAAGGGGGCCAGCGGGATGCGAATGAACCCTGCCATTGTAGCAGTGCAGTGCGCAAAACAACGAAAAAAACAAGTTCTCAAAAGCAGCCCACCGAAATGGCTAGGCCTTTTTCTTTCGTCTCCGTGCCAAATGTTGGACGGATCAGCGTCCAGTCGTCAACAAACACCTCGATTAACGAGGTATAATCGAAACAACGTCACGAACTGCCCGCAAATGCTCAGCATCGGCAAATGCCAGCAGCCCCGTTCGCCTTGACATTTCACGCGCTGCTCCACGAATGATCGCGATGATCGCAAAACTGTCGTGATGACGAAGAAAAAAAATTTCGCCCCGTGCGACAAACTCGCCGCAATTTCTGAATCGCATCGCACGTGCTTCGAAGGTATCGCGGGCGATGTTTTAATTCGTCAGCTTCGAATGACGAACCCAGAGAGAACCTATTGGTCAAAGTCACGATAAAAAAGGACAAACCTGGGAAGCGACAGCCACTTGGTTGGTCAGCGCAGAACCAGTAAGCGACGAGCGCACAAAGGCTTCGTTAGAACTTAGCTAATCGGAAGGAACGGCACCGTCGACGCTCGTGGGACGGCCACATGGAATCAAAATTTTTTGTCTCACGAAACACTCCGCTAACTGCAGTGCCGCGTCTCAAAATTTTGCCGCAAGCACGGCCGCTGCGCAGCAATAAACAAATTCGCCACACGGATGGCAATGGCTACTGCTGCTGCGAGTGGAGTGAGGAGGAGGAAAGAACGTAATCGCAGTTTCGAAATGGTTTTTTTTTTCTTTTGTTTAATTTGTTCTTGATATAGTGAACCCATCAATTCAATTACTCTGCACTTTTAAGAGTTTAATTCCTAAACTTTCACTAATTATAACACGCCAGCGGCGGAACTAATGTGTCGCGTCTTTTTATATTCGCGTTGGCGCAGGTTTGTCCAAAGGCGGCGGCAAAACGCGCGCATGCTCTGCACAATGTGCGGCTGCAACGTCATGCGCAACGCTGGCGACGTGGTCACTTCTTTTGCTCCGGTGTACGCTACGCTATCCGGTTGTTAGCTGCCGCTGGCAGCCGTGTGCGTGTGTGTGGTAGGACAGTTTGTCGCCGTCGGCTGTCGTATACACTACCCGACGAGTGGTCTCTTGAGTGAACAACATGGGGAGTAAGTAGAGCGATTTTTGCAGTATTTTTATGACATTACCTTGCGTGTTGCGTTGTTTACAGGGGCCGATCTAACGACCCTTGTTAGGATTGATGCGACTGTGGAGAAGCTTTTCACTCGAATTTTTCTTGCCGGCATTCTTCGGTGTTCGCGTAGTTGGGCTTCGTAGGGGCACCACTCGACGTTTTTGAGCAGATGGTCCACGAATTGGACATTTGTGACTAGCTCTGTTTTTGTCATTCGTTATGTACGATGATACAGCAGTCTTTTCTGGCAGCGTGGACTGCGCCGGACTTGGGTAGTTTTCTTTCGGGGTCATCGTAGACGCCGCCTTGAGTGTCAACCTGGTGACGTTGACACGTTGTCATGGACGTGTAACAGCCGGTCCAACGCGACTTGCTGATGAATAGTATGCGTACTCGAATATGTTTTCACTGTACTATCACTTAAAGGCTTGATCGCGGTATACCCGCTCTAGCTAGGTCATTATACTGAGGGTCATTAGTTTGTGTTCATGACCGTGAAAGTTTCCGACGCGAGCGAGCGCTAGTCATCCGTGGTTCGCAGCGCTTTTCAAAGTTTTCAAAATGTTTTTGTAATTCTCAAGGAGCTGAAGTTACCACTATATTCCGCACCTTATCGCTACAGGTACAGCTTGTACACTAGTATCGCATGTGACTCGCATGTATCCGCACAATCTTTCCTTCTTAGGACGTGCATAGATATGTAACGAAGCTTGCAAGTCTGATCTTAAAAAGTGCCGACACCGGTGTCCATTACAATGCGGTCACCTTGGTTTTACCATGAAGCATGCCAAAATTTCGTTGACAGTATGATGAAAGAGTTGGTGTTGTAGATGTGGCGAGGTCGCTGTTATCTCATCTTATCACCTTTTTATCTTTGCAGTAAAATTTTTGGAAGTTATCAAACCCTTTTGTGGGATCCTTCCCGAAGTCGCAAAGCCAGAACGAAAAGTAAGCAATACTTTGTGTATTTGTGTCATAAACATGTTAAGGCGTACTATTTCTTACAGTGAAATTACACTTACGACACTACCTTTTCTTGAAATTCCAGATTCAGTTCAGAGAAAAGGTGCTATGGACTGCGATCACACTATTCATCTTCCTTGTTTGTTGCCAGGTAAGACAGCAAGTACCTAGTTGGCCTCAATGCGGACAGGTGTGGTGTGCTGCTTAACGAAAAGTATCAGAGGAAGAACACGTACATAAATCCGGCATATGGCTTAGCACTTACTGTGACTTGTACCTGTTTGCATCATCAGAAGGCAAAATTAACCAGGAAAAAAGTTATTGTTCCAATCATCTTACATGCAGTTTGATAGATGCAGTTATGTCAGTTTTGCAATGTGTGAAGTACCTGGGGAGGATCGTACAGATAACAGGAAGATATGATGGTACTGGTTCATTCATTTCCATATGTATTCGAACAGTTCAATAGGGCCTAGTCGAAGAGTGCTGCATTGTTTATTCTGAGGCACTCGTGGTTCCCAACGGAATGTACCTTAAAAATAATGGCTGATGGGAGTTCAGTCATATGGCATGAAGCTGCCCTAGTTTGAGAATGAGGCAGTTGGGTATTTGTACAGGCACCAGCTACAGTGTCGTTCCCCTGATCTCGTTATTTGTTCACTGTATGCGTTCTAGTAGTTTTGATGGCGTAACATTGCTGTTATTGTATAAATAGTAACATTGTTTCAGTTAAAAGTTACTCAAACGAGAAAGCAACAAGTTACAGGTTGATGTTACCCATGAAAGTAACCACATTGTTATTGCGTAAGAGTGCTCTTAACAAACTTATATCCTTTTCCCCGCAGATCCCACTTTTTGGGATCATGTCTTCAGACTCCGCAGACCCTTTCTACTGGATGCGAGTCATTCTTGCCTCGAACCGAGGCACCCTCATGGAGCTGGGTATCTCGCCCATTGTCACATCAGGTCTCATCATGCAACTGCTTGCCGGCGCGAAGATCATTGAGGTTGGGGACACGCCAAAGGACAGGGCGCTCTTCAACGGAGCGCAGAAGCGTGAGTGTCCTGGGGTTGCATGACCGTTCTTGTATACAGAACCTTGTTGTTGGGTTGTAAGAGGGTACAGACGTTGCGATGAGATGTCGAACAAGGTGAATAAAGATGTTAAAGAATAAATAATTGAGCTTATCTGTACGTAAGAATGCAATTATCTTGGGAACTGTGCAAAGAAAGGAAACATAACAAAACAGTATGTGACCACTTAAAGGGGCACTGAAGGCAAATTATATATGTTGTAGTGAAAGGTGAATGTTTGAGGACGCCTAAAACTTCAGTATTATCAAAAGCAGTGCTCTACTAATCAAGAAATTAAGGTAAATGTAGGACACGATATGCGCCACCAGTGGGACATTTTGGAATGAGCCCGATGACAGTCAGGAGTCCAGAGTACAATTAATCACTAGTATTCCAACTACTTATAATGAAAAAATAACATTCCATACATTACAAGTTGTAATAAAATGCTGCTTGTGCGTTTCTGTTTCATTCATGAAAAAAAAAACTTGGCCTTGCCAAGGAGAACGGCGTGGGTAGTCTAAAAGTTTCGAGTTCGCCGGGCTGCACTCGGCTCGTGCGGTCGCGTCTCAGTGGTAGTTTTGTTACGTACTGTTGTGTGTGCATTGCACGCTCGTGAAAGTCGCTCTAATGGAAAGTTCGACAAAATGCCGCATCCCTGTTATGTTGCCAGATGCCTGAATGGTGTTTGCCGCTTGAGCAACAGCAGCAGGTGCAGCAAAGAAACCGACGTGACTTTCTTATGGGTGCCCCAAATAAATCCATGCCGAAGTGAGTGAGCACCGTGCCTCTGCGACAGTGTGCCTTTTAAAAAAACAAGAAATCTGCATGTGTGCTCTCTGCACTTTCGTGCAGAGTATTACGAGATCAACCGCAACTTGGGCAAGACTTGTAACGTGCCCTTCAGAGCAGAAACCGCAGCGTCGGCTGCCGGGCAGTAAATGTGGGCAACAATGGGCAAAGGCAAACGCTATGTCAGGAGGCCTTTTCAGGTGGGCGATTTGAAATGCGCTAATGCTGTGTGGACCACTAAAACGTGATTTTCTTTCAAAATAAGCATTTCCTTGGCACGAAACAAGCACTACGAGGTTTCTGGAACGTTATTTCAACAACCAACGTCGACTTACCGTTTGCCTTTAGGGTCCCTTTACGAGCTCCACAAGCAAGGATAACATATGACCTGATCATGTGACTGAAAATTTTATTTAAGCGGTAAAGTTATCTGTCAATGCTTTCAGCACATAATTGAGTGTTGGAAAAAGAGAGATCACGTCCAATTTGGTAAATTTACAGCGCACAGATGGACGGTACTTAAAAGAAACATAATAGAAGTGCCTGTACGTTTGTACGCTGTAAATTTACCAAAAGTTTTTTACCAACTCCCCCTACTTTAATATTGCATCATGTTCAACTTACGCTGATTTTCTTTCATTGCATTTCCTCAAGTAATTAGTATGTTTTATTATTGACGTTGTGTAACTTCTGGGCTAAAATTGGAATTTGCAGGTGGCTGCTCTCTGACGATTCTGCAAGGCTAGATTCAGTTTTTTCACTAAACACGATTCTCACGATTAGCAAATTATAGTGCGAGGTACAAAATAGTGTACCTCGACAATCCAGAGATGCCCACAGGGGCTGTCATTTTCCCGCATCATCGCCCTTTGCATTGTTTTGCAGTGTTCGGTATGGTGATCACAATTGGCCAGGCGATCGTGTACGTCATGACGGGCATGTACGGTGACCCTGCCGACATCGGCGCTGGCGTCTGCTTTCTCATCATCATCCAGTTGTTTGTGGCGGGTCTCATCGTGCTCTTGTTGGATGAACTGCTACAGAAGGGCTACGGATTGGGCTCCGGTATCTCCCTCTTCATTGCCACCAACATCTGCGAGACCATCGTCTGGAAGGCCTTCAGTCCGGCAACGGTCAACACTGGCCGAGGTAAGTGACAAGTAAAGTGGGCGCTAGGTTGGGTGCGGAAGGCTGGCAGAGAGTTTTGATGTTACGGTCAAGTCTCACTATAACCAAGTCGCATCTGACACGGAAATAGCCTCTTTATATACGAACGAAAGTTCGTTATAAATGATTTGTAACACTGTACCTATGACAAGGCTGTTATTTTTCTTTGTTATAACTGATACTTCATCATATCGAGGTTTCAATGTATCAGTTTGTGCCAGCACCCCTATATGTGCTTTGCAGATGGGTGACATTCAGATGGACAGTCCCTGCAGCGTTGGAGTAACTGATCTCGATAACAGTTGCAATTTAGTCTAGTTGGAATGCTATTTTTCATTGCTGCTTCTTTCAGCAAGTGCAGGTGACGCGTTGTCATTTAGATTTCCGCAACATGTTGGCCTCACCAATGGAATTTTTGACGTTTGCACATTTAGATTGGTAGTTTGTGCGTTTTTTTAAAGGACTGTGTTGGTAGATGATGATGTGAATGGCTTCTGCAAGTCAACTGAAAAAATCCCGTTAACAATGGCACTAAGCGTGTTTCAAGTTGCCCATACATAATTGCGGAGAACTGTACCTTCCTCTCTCAACAGCAGAAAAGCAATACAATGACTTTAGCGTGAGTTCAAATTGAATATTTATCTATTACATACAGTGCAAGTACATTTCCTTATGAACCTTATACAGTAAAACCTCGGTGATACGAATCTCGCGGGGTTACCAAAAATATTCGTATCATCCGAAATTCGTATCACCAGAAAACATGGAAAATTAGTTTGCGACAAAAGAAAGTTGGCAACGTTTTGATTTGGTGTTTCTCGGGGCCGCAGCGACACCATGAACAGCTCTGAATGATTACCAGTAAAGTTTTTAGACGTCAGCGATCACACTTGTACTCGTAAATATACGGTGCATGCGCACGTGTGCATTTAATGAACCAGATGGGTTGTGCCCCGTGACTGCTAGTAGCCCCTTCCTAATCTTACTACGCTTTTCTGCATGACAACAGAATACTGCGGCGAAAGTGACTTAAGAAGCGCTTTGCCCACGATAGATGGAGGCCAAGCTGCTTCGCCAAGACCGTCCGCTTAAAGGTGGACGAAGACCCTAAGGGGTCTTCGTCCACCTTTAATAGAACTTCATGACGGACCCGTAGCTCAAGTTTCAGTCTTGTTTCATAGAACATCTGATTGCGGGAACATCGCTTGCTTCGACATGGCAGACACGTGCTAACACAGTACAAAGACGCTGCTGCCTCGAGCACAGGAGCACGCGTCAACGCGTCGGGGAAAAGAAGCACTACGTCAAGGTCATCTGTAATCTAAGCGCGCAGGCGCCTAAAGGCCTCCAGGATTCGCGCGCACTATCTCGGAGGCAACGACGCACCGTTGATGGTCGCGCAGCGCGCATGCCCGCGCCCGCGCGTGATTGCCGGGTCTTCCGCGACAGCGAGGGCAGCACCTGTTCGTACCTGTGCGCTAGCGTACGTTCGTATCAAACGTCGCGGGGTGCAAATCGGTTCGCAACAACCGTACTCCAATACATTGCAGGCTAATGGGCCTTGGCCGGGACCACAGAAAAATTCGTATCACCCCGAAATTCGTGCGAGCCGTGATCGTATCACCGAGGTTTTACTGTACAGAAAGCCCCTATTGTCTGACATCAGGGGCAAGTAGGAAATGTATGAAGAAAATATTTTCACCCTCTAAACAACGTTAATTCATCCATTTACCAAGCGGGCTTGACTAAAAACATTCTAACCTAAACCAGAGTGCATGCATCCATGGAACAGCACAAACAAAATCTTAGAAAAAAATGCTTGAGGACTCTTGTCTAATGTTCACAAAACACACCTTCCAGAATGCTTCTAGTTTTGCTATCTGGAATATATGCTGCAAGACCAAAACCTGCAATAACCTTTAGATATATGTGACCCACAAGCTAGCTGCAAATGTACTGCTGATTATACCGTTGTCACACAGTCACTTTTGATCGCGATTGACCATGATCCGAATCTACTTTCGTGATCATGATTGGCTCATTTATGCAAGCTGCACAAGGGAGCCAGTCACTGATAAGGAATTTGATCCTGATCAGGCTTATTAATCGCGATTAGCAATGCACCATGTGACACTAGTGTAAGAGAGTTTGGTAAACACATTTTATTCAGAAATGCACGCAAGAGCTTCATGGATGAGCTCAGTGCATGCGACTTGTTTTTTGCATTTCAATGAATGGTGTGTACTGTGTGGGAATCAAAGTGCCCATGCCATAAGATTTTCGGAAAAGGTAAATTCCCAGGTGTGTTCGCGGGCTAAGTTGGTTGATGATCACGATAAATTTAAACAGCGCGACTGAATACACTGTTCAAATTTATTATGATAAATTCCTTCTTGCCTAGCCTGAGAACATGGACTGTAATTATGGTAGATTTTTTAGCTTACTCATTTATTTGTAAAATTAGAAGTGCTATGTCATAATATGCCATAATGGAGCAGAAACTAGCTTTTGCTGTGTAAACAGTGTACTCTTAAACTTTTGTCGCCGACTAAATGTGTAATTAAACTCCAGAAACATTTAATCCTCGTACGTGGTAAATCCGGTTTTCCAAGCTTGGAACCGCAATTTTCACTGCGCTCAAGAACTACCACTGTGTTAATGCCAGATACTACAGTAGGCGCTTGTTAAACGGAACCTGAAGGGACCAGGAGAATATGTTCAATTTAGCAGGAGTTCCACACAAAGCCTATCATATTAGAGGCAGTTGCTGTTAAGATTTCCGTTAACTGAGTGCCTACTACTAACAGAGCATTTTTTTTTTCATGGAGTACGCATTTCATTGACGCACATTGGAGTGCTACAGAGGGGCTTTCTCGGGTTGCTCCATGCAGGCACTGAATTCGAGGGTGCCATCATTGCGCTCTTCCACCTGCTGGCCACCCGGTCGGACAAGGTGCGCGCCCTGCGAGAGGCCTTCTACCGTGCCAACCTGCCCAACCTCATGAACCTGCTGGCCACAGTGCTTGTCTTCGCCATAGTCATATACTTCCAGGTACTGCGCTCCGTGACCTCTCGTCATTGCTCGTTATCCTTAAGCCTCGCTGTGGTGTGAAAGGGCCCCTAAACAACCTGTGAAGATACAAAGAATGAGCGCATTATTCTGTCCTGGCGTTTTCACTATTTTCGGCACAATTGGCAACGCCAGAAGTCTGTTCACATGACATCTTGAGGAAATAAGCTCTAGATTGGTCCATATACGAGGGATGTCGGTTGTGAATTGTCTCCTTACCCTGCTTTGCCATGCAGTCGCATGCCCGTTCTGCCTTGTGTCACACGACTATCACGCGCGATCAACCAATTTTGCTTTGTTGTGTGCTTTTTCGGCTGTGCAGCGTATGTAACAGCATGCAGCGAAAAAGCACAAAAACTTCATAGGCTCAATGTTTAGTGCTGACGTCTTACAAGTTTTTTATGAAGAAATAAGTGACGAGGAGGAGATAGTACCTGTGGGAAGGGTAGTGAAGGCGAGAAAGCAACCACTTCCTCGTCTTTGAACTCGGAGTGGTTTAGGGGCCCTTGAAGAGAATTGTTAAGAATTAGTAGATGACTTGATCATCAGAATGATTTAGAATCTTCTTTCTTCAGGGCTTCCGTGTGGATCTTCCCATCAAGTCTGCCCGCTACCGTGGACAGTACAGCTCATACCCCATCAAGCTCTTCTACACGTCCAACATCCCCATCATTCTGCAGTCTGCACTCGTCTCCAACCTCTACGTCATCTCTCAGGTGAGCCAGCTGCGGGATCCCCTTTCACGTGCCATTGTGGTTCAAGTGTCTGTTTAGCGCTCACCGGTGTCGTAGTTTGCGAGCTCAGTTCTTGGCTACCACTCTCCGATTTTGATGTGAGGCAGTGTACAGGAAAGTTCATGTAATTGAAACTTGTGAGATCATGAAAGAAAGTGAGGCGACTACAATTGATGCTTGTGTCATGCCTGTGAGGTTAGTCATTGTCTTGAGGCCTTAGAAATTTTGCTGCCACGCAAACTTATCTACTTATAGGAGTGACTGTGATGACTACCGTGAATGCACCTGTTTTGTTTATCGACCAAAATATTTTGCTGTGGAAGTTGCTTAGTCGGTGCATGTTGTGTAAATGCCATTAAAAATGCTATTAGGTATACTTTAATACAATTAATTGCGTACAATACAGAGCCCTCTGGCGAGGAGTCGGTCATACCTTGGGTTGTTTCAAGGTCTTAGACCACATTAGGTGGCAATACAGGAGGCGGTCTTTGAGCTGTAAAGCGGTAGTTGCAGTGTGTTTCATGTGTGCATGAATACGTCTCTCTGTTTATGAGTGTGCTGCTTCGTTAATATTGATACCTTGTCATTGAAATGATAAAAATATTCAAAGGAACTTATAAGTGTCATTTGCTTTTTTCCTTGAATATGCACTAATTTCTCTTCCTACGTTTTGTGCTTTTTTTTTCACACCCAGATGCTTGCCGTCAAGTTCAGCGGAAATGTCTTCGTCAATCTCTTGGGAGTCTGGGCGGTGAGTGTCTCAACAAATCTGTCTCTCTTTCATAGACATTCATGCATTTATTAGTAGAGCTGTGCGAATAGCAAAATATTGGGTGCGAAGCGAATTCGAATATTGAAGTGTGAGTGCGAATCGAATCGAATATTTTTCGAATATTTCTCGAATATTTCTAGTATATTTTTCGAATACTTCAAAGCAAAATTGCAGAAAAAGAAGTTAGAAAGTATTCCTAAGCATATTCTTATGAGATAGCAACATGAAAGTGTTTCTTTTCGCTAGGTTGATGAAGCACTGGCGGGATGGTGTTTCATAGTTGTCTTATCAAGAATGAGGCAATGTAGAGGCCGGATTCTATTTCTGTACATGATTTGGGGCAACCAAAGTGTTGCCGACAACATTTTACACGTGATAGGCAAAGATGCCATTTCCTCAGCCTCTCCTCCTCTTTCAAATTCTGTGGAAGCCCAACTGATGTGGCGAACAAGGGTGTGCTCCCTTCAAGTCCGGAGTTCCAAATCTGCCTCATAGACGTCGATATATAAGAACATCTGAAATTTTGGATGCTAAAAAGCTTCGGCTTCCGATTTTTCGGACTTCCTGCTCAAATTTCAGGTCCAAAACAGCATTAATTGAGCACCCACCTCTGCCACATCTTTCATCTCCATGTTGTGTGGGGATCGAGAGCGTCCTCCTACCTGGCGCCTCGTTCCCCAGCTGCCGCGCGCGTGCCGGCCGCGTAGCCCGGGCGCACTTAGGCACCGGCAATCGCCAAGATGGCGGCCAGGGCGCCTCCTTGTCTGGGGGAGCCAAGCGTCGGCTCCGTCCCGCGCTGGCATGTCCGGGCACGCTACGCTGGCGAGCTGCGCGGGCCTACGTCACAACGCAGCGCCATTCCCCATTGGGCCACTGATGACATCCTCCTCTCCTACGAGCTAAGATGCGCCCGACGATTCGCTCGTGGCGTCAGATGCTCTCAGGCTAGCACGAGAGGTTGACGCGCTGCTCTAGCAGGCGGCTTCTCGTTCGTGTGCTCGACCGCTGCCCTTTGTGTGGTAGTCTTAGCGCCGCTGGCAAGCGTACTTGCTCGGTCTTGCGGAGTTCCCTATACGGCCTGCAAGCCCGTGAGTGTCGTACTGTGCTGCATCTTGGGTTAATAAACCCGTTGTTGCTGTTACCCTGCCTCGTGCGTGGTTTCTGCGCCGTGTCGGAGAAAACGACGAACCCGGCCGCAGCGTCGTCGCACGCAGCGGCAGTGGAGAACGTCGCGTCCCTGCACGGTCGCGCTCCTAGGTAAGCCTAGTGCAAACCTATCTCCACAGTTGGAACCAGTGTTTTCTTGAGTTAGTACATTTGCGACCGTAGCAGAGCTCGAAAGGCAGCTTTGCCGCAATACCGGGGTGTGATGAGGTGAAGCATATTGAAAATCTAGGGACCACTTCCAATCGGACGTTGACTCTCTTGGCAAAGTGCTACCGTAACGGAGGTTGAAAGGCAGCTTTGCCGCAATACCGGTGTGTGATGAGGTGAAGCATAATAAAACTCTAGGGACCACTTCCAGTCGGACGTCTTGACAAAGTGCGACCGTAACGGAGCTTGAAAGGCAGCTTTGCCGCATTACGAGAGTGTAATGAGGTGAAGAATATTGAAAATCTGAAGGGGGACTTTCAATCGGACGTTGACTGTATTTGTTTTTGGGAAGTTCGAATAGCAAAATTCCAGTACGAATCGAATCGAATAGCAAACACTATTCAAAAAATATTCGAAATTTCCAATATTCGCACACCCCTATTTATTCGTCTAGCAGCTGTTTTTCGCTTGCTGTTGATTCAGCGGACACATTCGTATACGTTAAGCTGCAAAGCAACCGTGAAAAAAAATATTTAGCCGACCTGACCAGAAGATTCATTACTCACTGCAACGCGTAGTGCACTGTAGTTTTGGTACATCGGTAATAAATATAACTCAACACCTCATAATGAAACACTTATGCAAATCAGCACACCTCTGATTTTTTGCGCAAGCACGAGGGCGTGCATTCGCTTCCCGCCCCTAATGGCTGCACTTCGATTTAGGCGTGTTTTAAAGAACACCAAGTGGTGAAACTTACGCTGGAGGGGTAACTATGGCATGCTTGATAATGACATCGTGGTTTTGGCGCATAAAACTCGAGAGTTTAGTCAGCTTTTGACTTCCCACTTTGCACTTTATATAATAAGCGATGTTCAGCGAAGCATTGACCATTATTAAAAAGTTGCTGTAAAATACATTTATACCTCGCAGGACCTCAAATAAAGTGACAGAGTTATAAAAGGGTTAACGTTCTCTTATGGTACTGTGCAAGTTCCTCAGATTTTAGCAAATCTAATATTTCATGTTTTCTTTGTTTCCTGTTCAGGACGTTGGCGGTGCGGGTCCGGCCAGGGCGTACCCCATCGGAGGCCTATGTTACTACCTCTCACCGCCCGAGAACTTGGCTCACATTTTGGAAGATCCCGTCCATGCGGTGCTGTATATCGTGTTCATGCTGGGCTCCTGCGCCTTCTTCTCCAAGACGTGGATCGAGGTGTCGGGCTCTAGCGCCAAGGATGTAAGTGGAAAACATTGTCCGCATTCGGCTGTGCTAAAAATCGCTGGGGGGGCAACGCTCTTTAAAACGTTTGAAAATTTTTGATCGATTTTGAGGAAACTTGCCGAGCTTGTGTGCATTTGTGTGCTGATTTGAACTATGTAATTATTTTTTTGGTACATTACATAGATTTTAGAATAGTATCAAACATTTTATGCGCTTTTTGGGAGCGTGTTTTTCTCCTGAACTGAGAAAGTTGCAAAGTAAGTTGGCATGTCAGAATAATATGGAATGAGAACTGTATGCAATAGACCAAAAATGGATGTTGTAAACACATTTGAACGTATGTTCTGATAATTTAAACAACAGGTGAGTTGATGTCAAGCTGGAATTTAAATCATAAATGTTCGACATACCATAACTGTTGCTCAAATCAACTTCGAATGTTCATTCTTGTTTTCTTATAGTTTACATTCGAGATAATTCTGATATGCTGATTTACTTTGTGACTCAGTTTTAAAAAAAAACTGAGTAATTGCATATTTGACGTCAGTACACAAACATAATTTAAGCATGTCTCAAAGTGGGGTGTCTCCCCTTAATGGAGAAACGAGGCGGTTCATTGAAAGGCACCCGCAACGCCTCCAAGCAAGCCGCAGATAGCAGCATTGTGATACGACAATTTCGTGAACATTGTGAAACAAACACTGCATACGATTGCATGTATTTTTGTCTTCCAGGTTGCCAAGCAACTAAAGGAACAACAGATGGTTATGCGCGGTCACAGAGAAAAGTCCATGATCCACGAGCTGAACAGGTACATCCCCACTGCAGCTGCGTTTGGAGGCTTGTGCATCGGAGCCTTATCGGTGCTGGCCGACTTCCTGGGTGAGTGGCAAGAGTCTTTGTCTCGGAATACAGTTGGCTTTCGGTAACTCAAAGTGATAATTTAAACTCTTGGTTAATTCAAACAATTTTTGGTTGGCCTGCTTTGTTTTCAATGTATTTTAAAGCCGCCACCTTCAAACTGCCCATTGCACAAATTCGGTCAATTCAAACTTTTTTCTTCTCCATGCCTGGTAATTATCTGCTGCCTTTTTTGCTTCTGGGTGAACATTCTTGTTTTTATGTCACTAACAGCCTCAAATGAAGCCTACAAAATGGCCAAACAAGCCAAACCGTGTGCACCAACAATCGCATGCTGACTGAGGAAGGAAAACGAGACGTCTGGCTTCCATCTATCGTGTTCCGAACGCTCAGTCATTTTTGTCGCAGTACACCGGTGTCGTGCGGGAAAGCGTCCCAAGAATGAGAAGGGTCTAAGAGTTGTCACGGGACACAACACATTTTGTCCCTTAATTGCACACGTTGTGTACTGACGAGTCCCAGTATGATCACTGACGTTTAAAAACTTTACTGGCAACCATGCAGAGCTGTCTATGATGCTGCTGCTTTGCTGAGAAACAAAGAACATCCCAACTCTAGTTCTTATATGTTGCCCAGTGTCATATTTATGAGAACTTCTGATTATTTCACTTCTGATAGTTCAAACTTGAGCGGACCTCAGGATTTTGTTCGAACTATCAAGAGTCTGCTGTATCCTCTTTTGGGCACAAGTTATTTCCTGTTGAATAATGCATTGAAAGTCAATTTATTGCAAGGCACTGACTATCGCATTGAATTTCGAAGAACTTATTGTGAGGCACTGGAGACTTTGTGTTGCAAGAAACTGCTAAGACAGTAAGATGTTGCATTGTACACATTCTCGTGCACAGTGATAATTAAGGAGTAATCAAGTTTCTGTTTATTGTGCAGTCAGTCATGTTGCATTTTTGCGTAAAATAATTGAACCACTAACTCAAAAAGTACATATGCAAGTTATTAGCTGCAAGCTAAAGATAATGAGGAAGAAATTATTCTTTTGCATTTGCTGTAATTAGCAGCACGTCTAGCATTCCATCAAGCATGTAGCATCTCTACAAGAGTGAGCATCTCTAACAATGATTCAAACTGGGTGCAGAGGTGTGTTGGAAACATTCGTTGCTAGTGCGAGAAGTGGCTGTTCGCTTTGCATATTGGCTCAGATAGAACACTATACGATTCAATATTTTAAAAAATCTAGAATACAGTAAAAGCTCGTTAATTCGGATTTCTAGGGACCGGAAAAAATGTCCGAATTAACCGATTGTCCGAATTATCGAATGGTCAAAATAAACACAATAAATGCAAGTTTTTTCAACATACCTTTACTTTACAAGGTAATCGCGGATGCGTCTCTGTTTTCGAGCATAAATTCGCGCGGACACAATTTTTCTGAGCTCTTCAAGGTGCTCAGCAGCTCGCATGCTGTCTGCGGTGCCAAAACAAAATTCTTTGAGGACGATGAGGGCCTCCGCGGCTTCCTTCACAGTACGAGGGGGCCTGTGTGGCTCATAGTGTGGCTGCTCCTCTTCACGCTCTTCGTCCTCGGATTCGTCGCCATGCATCACTTCCTTGACGATTTGCTCATCAGTCAGAGAGCCGGCAGTGGCAACGCCATCAATGCCGATATAATCGTCGAGTGTCACTGCATCAGGCATAACACTTCCGAAATCCTGCCCGTCGTCGGCACCGTCGTTCGGCGACACTTCGGCCACTGCGGCGTCGCTGGAGTCGGGTACAACAAAGCCACTGTGCCTGAAACAGTTGGCAATGGCGTGCACAGGCGTGCTCTGCCACACATACGCGAAGAATGCTAACTGCGCTCAGGAGACTCACGTCGTATTGTTTGCCGACGTCATTTCACAGGAGCTACTTCTTGTTGGGAGAGCCCATTTTTCAGGGCACGCAAAATTTCTACTTTGGTGGTGAAGTCTTGGCCTCGTACTTGGGCCGCTTCAACGGCGTTGCCATCGGCAGAGAGTCCGCTCACATGAGAAGTCAGCACAAAAGCAGCAGCAACGATCAAGCTAAAGGAGCCGTACTGAATCGTTCCTCGATAAAACGGCGTTCAACGATGCAGCACACCAACGGAAACAAAGCAACAAAAATGACACCGCGCCATACCCACACGCTAGTATCACCACTGGTACAACACTGTAACCACTGGCTTACAGTGTACCGAGTGTACTAGAATGGCACTGTACGACTGTACACTGGCTATCACACGCGAAGAAAAGGGTTCAACCAGTCTCAAGTCAAGCCAAGCCGATAATTGATGTCCATGGCGATGCAGCGTTTGAGCTCCACTTTTGTTCCGAATGGTTCTTTTTTCGTTTTCGAGCCTCGCCAGCGGCCCTAAAGTCGCCGAATTATCCGATTTGCAGTCAAATCTGTCCGAAATAACGAGCGCCCGGTCTCATAGAGTGATGCATATATTTACAGGGACCAGATGACGTGTCCGAATTAACCGATTTTCCGAATTAACGAGAGTCGAATTAACGAGCTTTTACTGTATTGACAATTGACAACCACCCGTTTTGTAGCACGGAGCCCCAAGGAAGTCCGTACCTGGAGAAAAATTCATCCTGGTTCGGGGACCAAACTCGGGACCGACACTTTTCTGGGGCGGTCACTCTACCAATTGAGCTAACCAGGATGCTAGCAATTGGCAGCGCGAGGGCGAATTAGTGAACAAATCAAAGCGCATGGGCAGACAATAGTGCAAATGAGTTCTGTGGAATCCCGCAAGGTGACGGAAGGGTTATGAAGGGGATAATATCTATAACTGGCTGGCTTATAAGTGTGATAAACCTGTAAGCCAGTCGTTCGACTAAAACATTTCGTAACGCAAGCATTATGTCTCACTCCGAGCCTTTGCGTTCCCTCTCGTCACGCAGGTGCCATTGGAAGTGGCACGGGTATCCTCCTCGCCGTCACAATCATCTACCAGTACTTCGAGATCTTCATCAAGGAACAGGGAGACATGGGCGGCATGAGCACGCTGCTCTTCTAGGCCGTTCAAACTATTCTCTCTTCTACGTTGTTGTTGTTTCTTTTCCTTTCCGTATTTTTTTTTAAATCTGTGTACATGTATTTAAGGACATTAAAAGACAACCACCTTGTCAAGATGGCCGCGAGGCAGGTCCCCTACACCTGGTGACATGGACGTCAGAAGAGTGTCGGGGTTGTGATGGCTGCCTTAGAAGAGAACTCAAGATATGGAGAGACTTGAAACGACAGATGCGTGCGTCTGTGACACTTGTGTTCCGATGAGAAGTCTACAAACGTCGTGGTCGAGAGAGAGTTCTTTCACATCTGTTTTTTTTTTTTTTTTAGCTTGCAACTGGCACCTATGTCACAGCAAGCCCCCTCTTTTTTTTTTTTTTTTCTCCTGTACTTACTGTCTTTCATGTATAGCATGTGAAGGCAGCAGAGGGTGAATTTTTATTGTACATACTTACATTGTGTTGCAGATTTTTTTTTTTTTAGAATGTCACACATGCATAAGAGTCTTGTGTCGAGTGCTTTTTTTTTGTTGTTAGCACTGTCCATTTGCTGCTGTATTGTTGCCGCTACAACACAATTAAATGTTGACTGCATGAAAGGTAGCCACCTTCTTTTTCTTTTATTGCTAGGAAACTTCGAAGAAGTCGTGCGCACACCGGAGCTTTGTGAACATTTTTGTATGAACAATACCCAAACTGGCCTTTTTCTGGGAGGTCATGGTAACATTTTGGATTGGCAGATCGATTTGTCTTGTATCATATGTGTGTGACATGCGCAAGTGGAAAAAAATAAAGGACTCTTCAGCAATATTGGCGCTTGGTTGTGTGTTTAAAGGGCCAGTAAACAGGCCCCCCGACTTCTTAAGGCGGAACCCTTAGATGCCTCACCGGACACGAAAATTGACTATCTGCATCCTGCGACGTCGGTGGCAACACGAGTGATGTAAAAATCATTGTGCGATGACGTCAAAGATTGGCAAAATGTGTGACGTCAATATGACATCACACCATGCGAGATCGGATGACATTATCGCACGACATTGTCGCTTGGTGAAAGGCGGTCCGGGCCGATTGCGGAGGCTCTGCAAAACTTTGTGAGGTGCAGGAAGCTTGCAATGCCTCCGATCCTGGAGGCAGTGCAAAACCACGTTATAGGGACACTAAAGGCAAATATTAAGTCGACGTTGATTGTTGAAATAGCGGTCCAGAAACCTCATAGTGCTACTTTTATGCCAAGGAAGTGCTTATTTTGAAATAAAATCGCATTTTAGTGGTCCGCATCGCGTTGGCACACTTCAAATCACCTGCCTTAAAGTGGTATTTCACACGTCACTGTTGCCGTGCCCAAAGTTGCCCGCCTTTAGTGCGCGGTGGCGTGCACCATTCGGGCATCCAGCAACATCACATGCATGCAGTATTTTGTCGAACTTTCTGTCACAGTGACTTTCACGAGCGTGCAAAACACGCGCGGCAGTACGCGATACCGAAACTACCACTGAGACGCGACCGTGTGAGCGAAGCAGGGCGCCGGGCGAAGCACAATTCAGCGAAAACGGAACCTTTGAACCACGCGCGCAGTTCCCTATAGCAACGCCAAAGAGGTTTTTTTTTCCATGAATCAAACAGAAACGAACAAGCAGCATTTTATTACGTCTCTTGATGCACTGAAGGTTCTTTTTTCATTGCAGTTAGATTACTAGTGATTAATTGTATTCAGACTCTCCCACGTCATCAGTATCACTTCCAAAATGTCCCACTCGTGGCGCTCATCGTGTGATACATTTGGCTTAATTTCTCGGTAAGTAGGGCACTGCTGTTGATAATACTGCCGTTTTAGACGTCATACATTGAGCTTTCACTCTGACATAAATTGTTATTTGCCTTTAGTGTCCCTTTAAGTGCACAAAGCTTTCGGAGGGGGGCATGGCAGGATCAATATATTGAGTGAGATGAAAAAGAAGAGTGCTTTCGCCTTTGAGTCGCCTTAGGCGAATGCAAGAAGGACCTGGTAACTTTTTTTCTTGCACCTTTTAAACAAGCTCACTCATTTGTACTGAATGACGCGGCAATCGCATTTTGCTAGTATCGAACCCTTGCGCACCGAGCAGACGCTCCGTTTCGAAAAACAATGTGCCTGTCCAGTCCTCTATGCCCGCTAAGTGACAATGATGCCCATGGGCAATGTTACCCAGCTCGTGAGATTGGTACCACGCACTACAAAACCACCCCTTGGCCCTGCGGTGATGCAGTTTCTGGCCTCATGGTTATCACAAGTAATCATCGAATAACCTCACTATCGGAGTTATAGCCTCACAAATCTATTGCTGCAAAAATTTTTCAAATCTGTCAAGTGCGAGCGGAGTTACAGGGGTATTGTTCCATGCTTTAAGCGCTTTCTTCTATCATCCCTAGAAGCGTGCTGAAAGCTATACAGGGGGGATGACAAAGGAGCAAGAAGCTATGTCGGCACACATCACCACCTTCATGATTTTCTTTATTTGAATGCGTCGGCCTACTTTCAGTGCGATCACGAGCACGCTTATGTTATTCTGTGGCGCATAATTCTAGCACTATAGAGGGCGGCGTGGGTACGTGGTGGTTGCGGTAACATTACAACACACGAACGCTCAAATTAGTCGATAGCCGTGTTCACCCATCTACGACGTAGTCTGGCCACTTTATCACGGAATATGCCAGGAGAAGAGTGAACGATTTGTAGCAGTCTTTCAAACGTGATGTTAATTCCTTGCTGCATGCAGCGCTGTAATATCTGGCTCGCATGTTGGCAGAAGCCTCAACTACTGATCGGCTGCGCTTTCTGACCATGTTCTAAAAAGTGTTGGCAGGGTCCAAAAGTGTTGAAAGAGTACTGTCATGGTGTCAGTACCTCTTTAACATCCACTGAATCGCAAAGGGCGAAAGAGTGTGATGCAGAACAACCAGCTACGAAAGAGGCTTGCTGTAAACGTGTACCACTTTTTACTCACTGTTGCTACTACTGTAGAGGTACAAGTCTGTTACAGGGCACGATCTTTGACTGGGTACAAATTGTGAAGGAGAACAGAAACTGAACACAGTACACAACTGGCACAGATCACATTGCTAATGTACTTACAGTTATGGTTCAGCAAAGTTGAAAGCAGCCATTTCAATTGTCGGTAAGAACGACAATCTTTGGTTTTTACCACAGGAAAGGCTGCTTATAACAGGCTTGTAGGCCAACCTGTATAAAACACTGTCACACGCAACTACACCAACTGCACTATGAGCCTAAAGTACTCCCTGCACAAAATTGTGAAAAACATTGGAAATACTACAGAAACGAACATTCTACACTAGCTGCATGATTACACTCAACCTTGCAATACGTTGGCAGCAAACCAGAGGCTACAGCAGCTATCAGCCAATCGGGAGCACGATAACACGTGAGCCATATGTTTCTCTGACTTGGAGCACTGTCCTTAAATAGGGCTTGGAACAGCTCTGCTGACTGCAAAGTTTACCTCATTTTGATCTATTGAGTTCACGGTAGCTAGAAAGATGCCTTCACATAGTCGGTAACGCTTTTCAGCATGTTTTGGAGCCATCAGTCGCACCTACGCTACCTAAATTTTTCACCAGCTTGGCTTCACGAGATATACAGAAAGTGCTTAATGGAAGGACAATTTAACTTGTTAAGCTTTTGGCAATGGTCTGCAGCCAGTACAAACATTGATGAGTGAGACTGCTTGTCTACATGCTAAGTGGATAGCAGACTGTGGATTTGTAGCACCATATACAATTGCTTTGTGATACCTTGAATAAGATAGTACAATTTGCACTAGTATATAATAAACTACAACATGCAAATGAGACCTTTTATAATAGACGTTCTGCAATGTTGCCACAAAGGTGGCATTCGCATACGTTTCGAAAGAGCGCGAGGGGGAGCATCTGAACCATTGTCATGCCTGCGGCAATCGAGTCATTGGGAGTGTTCAGGTTTTCGATAGGTACACGGTGCCCTTTGACGCCACTCTTTTTTCTTTTTTTACAACTTCTAATCGGCATGCACTGCTTGCTACACGTCAAACACACGGAGTTTTTCTGTTACTTCATCATACAGACAGACGTACACTCGGCTGCTGCTTCATGTTCGCAAAATTTTAGGATGGGCCAGAAAATACAGAGTGGAGGCAACAATTTCTAATCCATAGCCTCAAAGATCTTGCAATACCTGCGACATGCCACATACGTCATCTCAACATCTCCCAATGCCACGTACAGCAAATGGAACAGATCTCGAAGAAGGTGCAGAATTTCTGCAAATTCCACGCAGTTAAAAGCTTTACAACATAAATATAAAGCAAATACAAGCATCAGTGAGGATGCAATGGGTCGAATGGTGCACGACATACTGAAAATAATTCTAGTGCGTAGATCCAAACGTGCTCACGCTCGTAGCCTAGGCTGTGCTGCCAACTTATTGAGATACAATATAGTGCACACTTCAGTGAATTGAGGCTCTTTTGCTTCATTAGAGAATAGCAGCACTCTGCGGCACAATAGAAATCACACCACTACGTTTCATGGGCACACATAAACACCCTGAACTGCAACGGCAGCAGATCGCAACCCTTTAAATAAAGGGGTACAGCAGTGTTTAGAAAGAACGCTTCATAATTACCATCCAGCATAAGTCAAAGGAACACACAAATACTGGTCCATATTTATCTGAACTTAATTGGTATGTGTTCAATCTTCATTCATTTATATCCAAAAGCATGAACACTAATTGTGCAGAATAGGCTAACATTTGCTATTAGAATGTTCAAACCAATACAAGTTCAAAACAGCCTTACATGAATGTAAACTTGCTTCATCACAAGTCGAAGAAACACACACAATGATTTCAGGACATACTGGCTTTGCAGAAATGTGGCGACAACGATCTCGATAAATGAGAACAACTGAAATGATACGAAGATAAAATGAAATGACTGGATTATGGAAAAAAAAAACAGTTCATTGACTACATGTACAAAGCACTGTACAGACAATATGGCGTCCTTGTACAAGCACCTGAAAAAAATGAATTGCCGACGACAATAACATTTAGGATAGACACAGAACCATATGTGTATGTACTGCTTATAAACAGTAAACATTAAATCTAATATAAACTTATTTAGTGACCGCTCTGCCACACGATTATTTGTGGGGAAAAAAACACGACATTCGCAAGCAGGATCAGCGGGTCAGCTAAAAAAAAATCAAGACAACAGATCGTACAGTAATGCATTCTGTATTAAGTTAACACCATTGCCTTTTTCTTCATAGTCGTACTGTGTGCACAACAAGTTGTTCCTTTATGTCTTGGCACAGGGAGGGCCTCAAGGGCACAACTAGAAAAACGAGAACGGAACAGGTCCATACAAAGAATCCAAAGCGCACGTGCGGCACTTAATCTTCCAGCTTTCGCTTGGGCTTTTTTGGATTCCTGGAGCGGCTCTTTGCCTTGCAGAGAGGACAGATGGGTGCGTTGCGATGGATCTGCTGGTGACAGGACAGGCACGCCTGCAAAACAAGATACAAGATATAAAAACTTAGTCAGGGCCTCCCCAACAAGATAGAGCTTAAAGGGGCCCTGAACCACTTTTCCACGTAATCAGAGAATGACCTCAGTATTGGAGTTTATTGCCTCGTGAATCAATAGCCGAAAAACATTTCTCAAATCTGCCAATAACGAGCGGAGTTACAGGGATTTGTCGCACACTATAAGCGCTTTCTCTATTCTCTCGTCCCGATGAGTGCGCTGGAAGCTACACAGGGAGAGATGGCAAGGGAGAAAGAAGTTACGTCAGCACGCATCATGACCTTGAGTGTTTGTGATGAAACTCGATCGCTCTCTCCCTTGCTGTAATTCGTGTGTGCAACTGTGATTCACTGTGTAACGTTAGCACACTATGCGGAGTGCAGTGTCGGCACCATGCGGCAAGAAGCCCATCTGATCCAAACACCCCCACAGGATTAGGTACGTCAGCGATTCGCAAATATCATGCTATCTGTTATTCGCCGTCAAACAGCAGGTGCTCTGCCCACCGAAGAGAGCGAGGACGTGCCTCTGCATGAATAGAGCACGCTTGAGAAAATGATAACTTTACGCTAGGCTTCTAAACTCTCCTTGCCATGCGCGACTGCAAGATTTGGCTGAGCTGTTCATAGCAGTGTCTGCTTTCCGCAGGATGTGTTTTCTCACCAAGCCCGAGGGGTGGTTTGTGACCCCTTTAAGTTTGTTTGCTACTATCCGGACATTAGTGAGCTCGTTAAACGTGATTCGCCGAGGTGGTGATGCCACCTGGCGGTTCAGAGCTAAACCAGACGAATACAGCTACTGTTGTAACAAAGATTGTGCTACTTTGCTGCAAGTGTAAATTTACGGCAGCAGCATAATTGTGAAGGGTAATTTAGGGATTTGGCGACTACCTTTTAGTACACTAAAGCTTGGTTGATATGTTGAGTGATACGTTACATCTTCAAGGCACATACTCTGAAGCATCAGTCCTGGTTCAGGGCAGTTTCAGGCAATTGTTGCTGAACGTTACGTTTTTCCAGCTTATGCATTCTTCCATGGTACGCTAAGAAACAACAAAAGGGTTCTACTGTACATTCTTAAAAAAAGCTTAAGTCCTCTGGGGTATATTTCATCCTCAAGCAATAATCGTCATTGGCCTTACTTGCATTTCCTTTCTTGCGCCTGCTAACTCTGTTCTGTGCCCACTACTTTCCCATCAAGAACAATACGTCACACTGACAACACGCATTATGCTTGATCATCCTGAAGTACCAGGCTCTCAACGGTTAAGGAAAGGAAAAGCACACCGGACAGATGAGTGTTATTGTTTGGAGACAACATAAGCTCCATAGGGCACAGCAATTGCTAGCAGGGGCGGCACTTGCCTTCATGGGCGGCGGCTGCTGGCGGAAGGCCGAGGGCTGCGGGCGTTCGGCGAGAGCCTTGCTCCTCCCCGGCTGCTGCATCTGCTGCACGGCCGCGGCCAGGGACGGGGGCAGGGCTGCTTCGGTCAGGTCGCTCTGGTGCCACTCGGTCTTCTGCTTCTCGAAAAACCTACACACACATTCAAACCGCCACCACACTTAGTCAAAATTCCTCAGGCCTAACCTTTCTACAGTAGCTGAGATATGCTTTCTCGGAATTGTACCGTCACGGTGCCTTTCCGAAAGTCTTCTAAAAAGCTTGATAGCAGAAATTCTGGTTTGTTAACAGAGCCGACGAGTGACGGTTACAGTTTACGTGTAGAACCTATGTGTGGTCACTAAGGTTCCTGCGGTGATGTCACAGATTTCGATGGCACCTCCTAGAGCCTAGGTAATTCTTTATCAGTAAAATTTACTAACTTGTATTCTATAAGAACGGGAGACTTAGCTAAGATGAGTTTCAGGCACTTTAACTGAGCCAACATGGCCAAAATACTGCCCCCCAAAAAAAGTTTGAAATCTCTTACGTCACACTGATGTTCAGGCACTGAAGTTGCGACGTGAAATTCAGAAATGAAAACTTCGATTTTCGACAGGATTAAACCTGTGATACAAAAGTTAATGAAGCTAGAGTTCTCACAGAATAATATGTCTAAACTTCTTTGAGGTTTCACTTTCAGTGACCCTTTAACCCCTTAAGTGCTTTACTTTTTTGAAAATTTCCCAACCAAAAGTGCCTATTTTTTTTATTGCTGAATTCGAATCTGATTGTACTAAAAAGTACCTAGTCGATGTTGAAATAATATTTGTACCACATACTTCGTCAAATCAAAACACGGAATAATGCAAGGGGGCCTGCTGCAGCTCCTGCACCAAAAGCGAGTTTCCTTTCTCAACTTTTTCCCGTTTTCTCCTCGCTTCTGGGAGCAAATGAAGCGCTTTTGAAGAAACTGCTGAATATATTCCATAAGGCCATCTTGCGATGACAAGTTGAAAGTCTTGCCTGGAACGGACAAGAATGGAAAGCGAGGATGCTTCACAGGAGGATTGTCCGCATGAAGCAGGATCCACTGGCGAGCACTCGCGATGTTCGCTTCCGAGCTGTTTTCATAATCACCGGAGAAGATGCTCAATTCACCGCCATCGCTGTCTTCACTTCCGGACACAAGATAAACATCTGTATCCGAACCATCATCACTCGAGGAAGATGACGAAAATGAAAAGCTTCTTTTTCGTGTTGACGAGCCAGCTATGCATGGGTGGCTGCCACCGCAAGCCATCTTTTCATGCAAACACCATGCTCTTTCCGCAGGAGAAAAATAAATTGTCAAGTAAATGCTGCCATCTGGTGGATTACACGCAATCTAAGCTGTAGAAGAGCGCCTCTTGTCCTGAACGCTAGAGGGGAGTACCTATTCCGCTAGGACGAGCTGTGCTCGTCCAAAGCAGTTAAGGGGTTAAGAGCATGTTGAAACTCCACTGACTCTGGCTTGAAGGTTTGGTCCTCCTCGTGCAGCTCTGGCAATTTGGAGAGGCCGATCTCCAGCCGGAGCTTGTCGACCAGATCTTTGAGCGGCTTGTACTCGTGGTGCATCTGCTTGGCCCCGTCGAGGTGCTTGTTCCTGTCTTCCTCAGACTGCTTGATTACTGTCTCCATCTGACAAGGAGGAGGACAGAGTTTTGATACCATCATATTACAACAATCATGACACATAACAGAACTGATAGTTGGGCTAGTTGGTCTTGATGCATCTTTAAAGTGCCTTGTACAGTGCAACATACAAGATGGACAACAGAATTAGTGCTGCCCATGAGTGCTTCTCCGTTGTCAGTGCTGTATCTCGCACTGTACAAGACTTTCAAAGCTGAATTAATGAAACAACTTTTAAAACAAGATTTAAGCAGCTAGTCACCATTAGAAGGCCCGTGAGCAGGTGCACTGTACCATCCCATGAAAAACCAACACTGACTCAGAGACGCACGACACCACACATGCCCTGTTGCAAAGCTTTTGTTATACACAACCTAATGAAACCAACAGACAATGAACCTAAGGAACGTATAGGGGACATTACTTGCGTGTTTTCAACTGTATACATATAGTGTAGTAATTATGGCATAATTGGAAAGGATACAGCTAAAAACATGTCAGTAATATCCCCTATACATTCCTTAGCTTCATTGTTTGTTGGTTTCATTATGCTGTGTCTAACAAAATAAACGAACCCTCGATAAGTCCCCCCTCTTTTGTGCATTGCAAAACTTAGTCACACGCTGAAATATGCAATGTGCTATCTATGTAGCGTTCTACCAACGGAAATTTTCAAGGGCGACATTGTCAGGTGGTTACCACTGGGTCAGATTAAAAGCCAAAGCTGCCACCTACCACATTGATGTCCGCATGAATCTGCCTCAACTCTTCAACGTGGGCCATCTTCTCCTGAAGCAGGAGTTCCATTTCGTGTCTGTACTCTTGGAGGCAGCGTTCTTCACTCTCTGTCGCCTCTATTTCACCGCGAAGCCTTGATTTGAGCTTTTCCATCTGAACTGTACGGGCCCTTGGAGAGAGACAAATGTTTTGTTCATAAAGAGGCAGAAAAGCACACGTGCACTCGCAAAATCCCGGTTTTTATGTTGACACAGTTAGGCGTGAACGATCGAGATGTTTAGAGGTATATTTCCCACTAATCAGCCCCTGTTCTGTTTTATCTTTGATTGTGAGCAGACCAGACCATACCAGGAAAAAAGGGTGCGTGTATTTATGCAAATGCATAGTTCAACAGAGGAGCTGACATACTAAACATTTCGACGTTATTAATGTATGTACTTTCTCTTTCCCTTCAGGGCTTAATCTTGAAAGTGCTTTTTCATTTGAGAAGCGCTTCCTGGCACTTTTCTATGCACTAGACAAATAACAACGTTATAGATGCGGTAAAAGTGGAAGGCAGGGAAATGTTCGACAGGCTATAATAAAATCCTTTCCGTATTGTTTATTTGGGGCGCCCCGCCCACCCACATACTTGGCAATGGCTAACTCTATCAATCAACAAATGCGTGCGTAAGTTCAGTTTCCGCACATAAGTACATACATTGCCTCCGGCGCCAACATCGCCGGCAAAATCTCCAGGCGTTAAATACCGGCCGATATGATCGACTTAATCGTGTGCAACACTTGCAGGCGTTTTATTTACTTAGCGCCGTTGCACCAATCGCAAAACCCAGACGCAAGCTGGTTCAAAACCGCAGCCTATCTGGTGATGACGCTCTCGGAGCAATCGCGGATGTAAACATCATATCACGGCCAATCCAAACGCATCAGGAGAGTAGCTAAACTAACGCTGCTTTCGATTTGTTTACCCAGTTCGCGCGTAGTTGAAGAAACGAAATGATCACAAATTGCACGCAAGCAATAAACGCGGAATTAAGGGGAGCATCGTTTACACGGAAAGGAAATGTTGACATCCCGGGAATGGAAACTCGCAAACGCTTCGCATTACAAGCATTATTTATGTTTTCGTACGCGCAGTAATCGAGGTATATTCGCACTGCACATTAAACAGGAAAGCACGAGACGTACAAAAGAATAAAGATAATGAGCGCTTACCTTATTTCCTTGAGACACTCCAGTTTTCCCATGATCGTAGCTTCATCCGTCATGGTCTTTCAGCGCGCACCGATTGAGGGCCGTCGTGAAATCGCAGTAGCTGATGACAAATTACGGTGCTCGGTGTGATCAGCAGCATAAACAGTCGCTAATGTGCGCGACTGTACCCGCGATGTGTCGTATTTCGAGCAAGCAGTCAGCGTAGCGGCCTCAAGCAGCTCCAAAGCTCAAGCAAAGCTGCGCCCTGTAAAGTGCGCTTCGCCTCTTAGAGTGAATGAAGCAAATAGAAAAAGAAAAAGCTAGTAACAACATGGCGGTCGTGACGTATTAAAAACTTACAACAGGGTGGTCGAGATCTCTGGTCGGGATGTGGTTATCCATCTATGGTGCTATCAACACTAGCATTATTTGAAAACTTTAAGATCTGCATTTATTTTGTAAATCATTTTGAAATGTATGAAGCAGAGCGTGTCTCAAACTTGATGCAAAATCTTCTTGAGCTCCATAAAGTTTAAATTAGGGGTTCAAATTACGTCACGACCGACGTATTGTGGCCTATCATCACCATCATCAATCGTAGCGCGCGCACTTGGCCGTTGTTGAAGGAAACTGACGGTGGGATTCCGACTTTCGTATCGCGTGTGCACCGTTGAAACTTATAGAATTTGCGCGCGCGGCCGAGGAAACAGGTAAGCAGGGTTTCTACGTTTACGACAGTTCGCTTTTTGTTGCCCTTCTACTCATTTCTTTTATGTTTGGCCTCATTTCCGACGAGTACTACTGCGGGAACTGTTCAGCTTAGCGATTCAATCTCGATTCAAATTCCACGGCTAATCTTTCGTTCTTTCGGTCTCCTCTTCTCCCAACAGTGCCTACAGTGTTTAAAGGTTGACGATGGCGGATACCAGCGTCGCAGAAAACCATGAAGAAGAACTGGAAGATGACGACGAAGAAGGAGGTTTCCGTAAGTTGCAATTCGCATGCTTTCCGCGGAAGCACGCATGAACGAAGTTATGCGTGCGCCTTTACCTGCGACCAGGGGCGTAGCCAGAAATTTTTTTCGGGGGGGGGGGGGGGGGGGTTCAACCGTACTTTTTGTATGTTCGTGCGTGCGTTTGTATGTGTGCGTGTATATATACGCAAGCAAAACTGAAAAATGTCTGGGGGGGGGGAGGGGTTGACCCCCCCTCCCCCTGGCTACGCCCCTGCCTGCGACTGCTGTCGAATTTCGACTTTACATATCCCTTTATTATCGACAGTGTGGTCAATCCCCCTCGTGAGTATGAGCTAGTTTCTTTTAGGCGACAAAACAAAACAAAGACTTCGTAATTTTGTGTAGGGCCCGGCGATGGGGCTCGGAGAACGCTTCACACGGAGCTTTGCGACGTAATAGTTCACTTTCAATCGATCAAGTTGTACTCATAGATTTCTCGCCGCCTGCAGGCATTGACGACATCTACGTTCCACCGCCGCCGCCAGCATCATGCACGTTTGATCCGACTGGGCCCCGGCTCATGATACAGAAGATTGAGAACATCAATTTCAAATCGTACGCCGGCAAGAGGATCATCGGACCGTTTCACAAGGTAAGCGGATGGGCAGATTGCTGGTGCGCGGCTTTTGACAGTGAAATGAATGGGAAGAAGTGCCTTGCGTGAACATTGTCGCGAATGATAGTCGGAACAGCTCGTGACAACTTCCTTTATTTACTTATTCATTCACAATACCTTACAGGCTCCTTATTAGAGCATTGTGTAAGGAGGATGTTACATGGTTAAATATACTATATGGTGTCATACAGGAAAAATGGAATCTATGCTGTACATTCTGAAAGGTGCACTGTGATATTGCACGAGTGGCAGAAGACTTACGGACTTACAATGAAGGAAAGAAGTGTTAATTTTAAGGGCTCGTTTTTCTGTGTTATACACAATATTAATGAGCACTAACAGACAATATTGCCAAGGAAGTATAGGGGATGTTATTAGTAGTAAATGTAAGGTAAATGTGAAGAAAGAAAAGTGGACGAAAAGATAACTTGCCGCGGGCAGGGACCAAACCTGCGACCTTCGAAGTAACGCGTTCGATGCTCTACCAACTGAGCTACCGCGGCGGCCTTCCCCCCGTCCACTTTATAGGGTATATACGTACAGGCTGTTTCACACTTAGGGGAAATCTCTGAGCGCCTGGCATCGCGATGCGACTAGCGCTGCAATCGCGCGCCGGCAGCAGCTCGCGCGTGCGCAGACACTTCAAGGGTGTAGAGTTGTACATCTGCGCACGCGCGAGCTGCTGACGGCGCGTGGTTGCAGCGCTAGTCGCATCACGATGCCAGGCGCTCCGAGATTTCCCCTAAGTGTGAAACAGCCTGTACATTTAAACGTGGGAGTGTCAGTCAGCGCTGCCAGTAGCCATGACGGCGAGTGTGGAACACTTTTTCTGCCTTACAAGTCATATGAAGGTTTTCTGACTTACAAGTCATATGAAGGTAAATAAACATTAAAAAATAAGCAAGGAGCATGCGTGATGCGGTAAAAAAATGCAACCTTAAATAACATTCACCATTATTACTTGATAATCAAAGCACAAGCAAAGTCAGACAAAATATACAATGGAAGTGGATATTCGCCCGGCATCCGGCTGAACTGCGCGAGCGGAACTTGGCCGGCTGTAGTCACGTGGTTAATGCCGGCATCCTGTGGCAAAAAGCGCTTTGCCCTGGCGCTCCAGTGATTCGGGCACACCACGGACGCTGGCAAAATACTGAGAAGCGCGAAGCGGCTCGTGGGTTACGTGCGCCCTAGTGACACAGGCACACCACGGACGCTGGCAAAACAGTGAGAGCCGACGGGAAAACATGCTGGACGTAACTTCAGCAACTGCTGCCGGCACAATATCTGAGAACAGTAAATTGCCAGCATTCTCACCTGATTGGCTGTAGCGACTGCCGACACATTATACTTGGCCGGCCGCGAAAGTAAACTGCCAGTCAAACCACAACCGGACAACTGATGCCGTCACAGCGCGTGTTTTCAGACGTGGCGACGGCGTGGGTAACTCAAACTACCGGCAAATAATTGTTGCCGCACTAAATGCCGGCACTCTTCGCTTAGCGGCCGCTCGCGAAATGACTCTGCAAATACCCGTGCCGGCAAAGCGCTTTTTGCCACTGGATGCCGGCATTAACCATGTGACTGCCGGCCAAGTTCCGCTCGCGCAGTTCAGCCGGATGCTGGGCGAATATCCACTCCCATATACAATACTAACATTCCTGCCGTTTTTTACAATACTACAAAGTTATACCATGTTTTATCTGAATGTCTCGAGGCTTTAATCTTCGATTTGTTGTGACCTTTCGTCCATTTTTATTGTTATTTCGCAAGTGCTAACAGCCTTGTTGAGGCTTTTGCAGGAAGTAGGTTTCAAAGCATGCAGAGAAGTACATTTGTTGCTACAACTTACCCAATACAGCAACAACCACATGTGCATCAAACAAACCAATAAGCCTCCTGATCAGAGAAATGCGCATCAAATCGTACTGTGATACAGTTGGCTAGGGTGGCAAGGATGCACAATAAAGGAGTACATGTTATCATTCTCGCTATGCAAGGAAGTATGATTTCACTTTCGCCACATACCTTGCCGACAGAATTTGTTTAGCCGACTTCTCGTGGCAACATGTTCCATATCTCTCTGTAGATCTTGGAGTTGGGGAGGGGAATAAGAATATGAATGTGTCGCAGCCTGAGGCGTACTGCCTCAAGTGCTTTTCATGACAGTTTCTCCTGGAATGACCATGGGGCAGCTCCAAGTGCTCGCATTCAGCTACGCTACCACAATCAAGGTAAAGCGTGAAAAACTAACTTCATCGCATCAGCTTGTCATAAACAAGCAAGCTTAAGCATTCCAGCTATGCTTTGAAAAGTACTCGCGCTGTCGTGGTAAGGATATTTGGAGTAAGTGAACCGCAATGCCTTACTCAGGGTGCTTTCCAACCTACCTTTGAAGTAAGCCTGATGAGGGTTCCAACATGCAACCGTACTAGAGAACTGGGTTCACTGATGTTTTATAAGCCTTTGGCTTTACAGAAGCAGGTGCCTGCTTTTTGTTGTGTGTTGAAATGCTAGTAATTGCGCCTCAACCTTCTGGTACAGAATTTTACAGCCATTGTCGGGCCCAACGGGAGTGGCAAGTCGAACGTCATCGACTCCATGCTCTTCGTCTTCGGTTACCGGGCGCAAAAGATTCGGTCCAAGAAAGTTGGCGTCCTCATCCACAACAGCACAAACCACACGAACCTGGACAGCTGCTCTGTGAACGTCTACTTTCAGAAAATCGTCGACACGGTATGTTGCAGAGATAGTTGTGATTGCTGTGAGCTCTATCTGACCAGTTAGGTCTTTATACGTTATCACATATAGCTAAACATTCCTAGGGCTACTTGCTAAACAGCTATTTAAACTTGATTCACAGTTCACAATAACTGTGTCGATGTTCCGCCTGCCATTGGAAATATGCGATGTAGAAGAATCCGTATGACAAGATTTGACACTCCTCTGTCCGGTGCAAAAAGGCTGAGTATTATGTAAATTGTGGATTACTGAAGCAGCTTTAATTGGTTAAGTGTGGAGTCGCAGAGTCACCTAATTTGTGTTTAATTTGACTAACACTTTCAGTCCATACAAAGTGAAAAAGCAAGAGCTGAGTACCAGCGCCACTCATGAAACTACTATGAGGAACCTGTCCTTCACCACTGTGAGAGAGCCATGCTATCAGGTGTCCGATCGAAGCTTATGTGTTTTTGATAAAAACTAGGCATATTTAATTGTCATTTCATTGTTTTTAGCTAAAATATCATCTTTGGCTGAACACTGACATTGGGATCCTCTGTAGAAATTGTCGGGGCATTCAAGTTTGGACTGTGTTAAACATTCAAAAGCAATTGCCTTCACGGAAACCAGCGAATGCAATTGGCCGGCACACCGTACACATAACTTGTCGCTGACTGTAGGCGGACAGAGCCTATTTGCAATTTTTTGGTTGTCACTGACTATAGTAACGCTTGCACTTACCCTGTTTTTATCTTTTCATTTTCACCATTTTTGGTTGTAGGACGAAAACACCTACGAGGTGGTTCCAAACTCTGAGTTTGTGGTTGGCCGGACGGCTCACCGCGACAACTCGTCCTACTACACTGTCAATGGAAAGCGCTGCACCTACAAGGAGGCCACGAGAACTCTGCGCTCTTTTGGAATCGATCTCGACCACAATCGATTCCTGATTCTTCAGGTCCTTGCCTTTCTCTCATTTTCCTCTTGTGTGATCTCCTAAACATGCACTGTAATCTTGCAGGTATCATCAACTCGTAAAGGAATATATAGATGACTTCGACTAGTAATAAGCAGTTGTCACTTTTCTGGCTTTTCCAGACCTCCAGCAGTAGATGTTCTGTCACTTTCCATTGTAATTGTTACCAATTTATTGTATTGTAGCACCTCTGTGCAATGCCTGCTGGCCCTTAGGGTACTTCAACAAAATTTTTAAAAAATGTTTGCTCTTGTGTTAGCACAATAAACTTCCACGTTTGCCGTGATGTCACAGATTTTTGACAACGGTCCTCTGCAATTCTTCATCGGTTAAAATTATGTTCTAAATAAGTAGTAGGGCATAACGTGGCTAGTTAGCAAAGTTTCGTTGAACTAACGTGTCAGAAAGTATGAACTTTGAGATTTGTAACGACACACTCACATGCTGGCTTTGAGATGTCAGCTTGAAATTCAAAAAAATGAAAGTATAACCCACATTATCTATTCTGATAATGAATTTAGTGTCCCAAAATAAACAGTACTGTTTTAAAAAATTAAACTCAGCATTGACTGACTCGGTGTTTAGTTTTAGTTTTATTTGCAGACCTAGTTGCGTTAATAATGGTGGTAAATCATATCGCAAAAGAAAAAGGCCATTATGTGAGTTTTCTTTCTTTTTTTTAATGAGCCCCTGAGGTACTAAAAACTGACTTGGCAACTTTTCTTCAATAGAACTAGCTTTCTGGTGCGATAGCGTGCTAAAATTACATGCATAGAAGGCTTTGCACACGCGACTTGTGTCTTAAAAATGTAACTGTTGTGGCTATCAGGGGCGTAGCCAGAATTTTTTTTTTTTTTTTTTTTTTTTTTGAGATAACTCTCCTCTGGCACAGCGTATAAGTTGTCATGGTTACCTTTCACTTAATGATGGCCCACTTTGGTAATACCTTAGATGGTGACCAGTGTATTGCGCGAATTGTAGCGCATGTTTTTAGTTGACCTCAATGTAGAGCTGTCGATGTTGAACGTGCTGTGTCTTCGATCGTTTCAGGGAGAAGTGGAGCAGATTGCTCTGATGAAGCCAAAGGCACAGACCGAGCACGACCAAGGAATGCTCGAGTTTCTTGAAGACATCATCGGTAGCTCCCGCTACAAGGAGCCCATCGAGCTGTTGAATCAGCGCGTTGAGAAGCTTTCTGAAGAGAGAACGGAAAAGGTGAGCGTCGTCGATAAAAAGCTCCGATTGAACTCGCTTGGCGGCTCATTTTTAGTACTTCGTGGAATACTCGACGCTGTGACTGAATTTTGGTGCAGTCAGCATGGAGATGTCGTCATGTGGTTGTGCTTGAATTTGTGTAGAATTTGTGTAGAATAGGGACCGACAACTGGGCAGAACATGTGATTAGATCCTGGTAGAAATGAAAAGACCGTGAAATATAGTGACAAGTTCCAGCATCCTTTTCGCGTTGCGAGTAGGATTTATATTTTTAAATCGTGCCTAAAAGTAACAAAAACCAGTATGTCGCACAGCCTAGTGGAAGAGCCTTGAAGCTGGATTATGAAGTCGGTCACATTGCTGTACGTAGTCACGTAGTCTGATGCTGTCATGCGCACCATAATTGGTCCTCAAAGTTAGAGTGTGTATATTATTATCTATCACCGCTCTGTTCTGTGGTGCCTACGAGGTAAAAGGAGTTGCACGGTGAGAAGCAGGGCTGCCTTCGCAGGCCGCCAGTGGCCCATGTCCAGCCGTAGCGCATGCGCGCAGAGTGCACACATGCACAGTAAACCGCTGCACTCGAACACGAACCGCTCTCGCACTCACTGTTTGCAGCATGTGTTGTCAAGCGTGTATAAGACTTCATATTTGCCGCAGATAGAAAAATTCTGATTAAGATGTTTCACAGTGTTTTCCACGTTACCATTCCATGGCTAGACACTCTGACCAGATAGCTTTCCGTTGCGCTAAAGAAAATAGGTGCCCTAAAAATTGGTTGTCAGTCCCTTTAAAGAGACCCACTACCAAAGACCAAAAAAAATGGTGCAAATTAAAAAGCTGCAAGTTTGAACATGCTGTTCACAATTGAATCAGGAATGTTGGTTTTATGTTGGCATGGAGAGCTGTGAAAAGCACTACACTTTGTCAAGGTGAAGCAAACATTTTCTTGGGGCTATAGCTCTCTACACTTACTTCAGGTGTTTGTCGCAAAAATTTTGTGGCGCTGCTAATCTTATTTTCGTTTTCATGTCGTCGTAAGTGAACTAAAATAAATCCACTTAAAAGCACACATTTGTGCGTTGTTTTGTTCTAAAATATAAAAAAAATTGTTTATACATAATTATAAGTGCATTATTAGTTATAAGCAGAGGTGGTTATAAGTTTGTTGAACAGCGAAACTGTGGCTACGTTACAACCGCTTTACCCGTCCTGCCGCTTTTCCAGATTTGCCACGTAGTTTTGCCGTTTTGCCTGGTTTTGCGGTTGCGTGTGCTCATTTCGTTTCATTACGTGCTTGTTCCGCCGTCATGAGTGACCGCGAAACAGATGACAAGGCCGCTATGGTGTTCTACATGGCTGTGATCATGCAGCTTGATGCTGGGATCGAAGCGGCGACAGAGGAAGCCGAGGCCATCGAGCTGTTATCGCGAGCATGCGCAATTCCTACATTCCAAATGACTTTAGTAAATAAGTTATAACGCCCATGCACACTACTTTTAATGCATACTAGTTAAATTATCATGTAGGTGCGAAAAGACAAAGAAACAGTGTCCTCTACTACAGTGTTTCTTTGTCTGTGCCGAGGTTTCACCTCTGCACAGACACAAACCTCGGTGCTAAAAGATGGATGCACTCACATTACTTTATATAGGTTGATTGGTATCAAATGTGCCATAGTACTTGTGTTTCAAATTGCGCTCTTTACGTTAGTGCGTATATGCAGCTGTTTGCACTTTATTCCATGCGTATTCTACCTCGTGACTCTCAGTGCAGTACAGTCAAGCAAAGCTGGTAACCTTGCTTGATGTTGTATTTGTTTTCAATTTGGGAACATTGAAGCGCAGAAAAGCATGTTCATTTTAATTAATGAATGGGAGTAATCTTATTTTAGGTTAGAACTTCTATTTAGTAAGTTCGTACTTCATGGTTTTTTCTGCAATGGTGGTAATATGAGATTGAAAACAAGCCGTCTGAACTAAACTTAGCTCTAAAAGAATGTGAAATTTTAAAAGGGGTTTATCTTTTATGGAGACTGCATGATGTTATGTTAATTGGGAGGATGTTTGTCTTATGAAACAGCCAAATATCATTGATAAGTTTCTAAAAAATTGAGGAAGAGAACTTGGAATCTGGAATGTACAGTGGTCACACATTGAAACGTGAAAACCTAGGGATAGGTAATCTACATGCTTTCGTTTCCACTGCCTTTAGTATGTGTGACATCGGCGTAATTTCGATTTGAACACTTACATCGGAGCTAATATCACCTTTAGCAGCCAAATCTGTAGTGACATGATGCAGCTATCTCAAGCGATTGCACATACCAGTCATTATACTAAACAATATCGATGTCGCGTTTCAACCTGTGAGCACTGTTAATTATATGATGCATACAGCATTGCTTCTTTGTTCTGTGCCATGACTGCAACACTTGGAAATTGTGTGATGTCATGTTGAGGTTCTGCTTTACCCTGTGCCATGTGAACAGCTGTACAAGCGTTCATAGTTATGGTTGCCCGATACAGTTGTGGCTCCACCTTGCATGCACGGATCATGTTCCTCATTCCAATGATACTAAAAAATTTTCGTTCCCTAAAATGGCTAAGTTTACTAACTTCATTTCTTCATGCTTGCATTGGCAGCTCAATCGTGTCAAGCTGGTGGAAAAAGACATGGACGAGTTGAAGGGGGCACGCGACGAGGCCGTCGAGTTCTTGAAGCTCGAAAACGAAATCGCCGTGATTGAGAACCAGCTCTTCCAGTTCTACAGGTTGATATTGCGTGCATTTTCCATATGCTATGAAGACGGCAGCCTACAGTGCAGGCAGTTGCTACGTGATTGCGTCCTGTGAGAATAGCTAATGCAGGGTTTATTGAATTAAGGTTTTGTTAGCGCAGAAGCTGTCATGACTGTTAAAATGTGCCAGGAGGGCACATATTGCTAAAAAATGGGGGTATATTTTTACAGGCAAGATACCTTGACAACAATGTTACACTCGACTAGAGACTACTAGTGCCTGTAGGTACTCAAAGGTATTTTTAAGAGGCACTAATGATTGATCACTGCTAATGTAAGGTCTTCTGAAATGCATGTGGTTTTGTTTGTTTCGGTTTCTGGTAAAAACCAAAGTGCTCATGCCAGTTTGTCATTGCGCTTAAACATCTTATAGCGGAGTCTTTAGCTAGGGAGCTCCCATAAAAGCGCGAAAGAGCAGCTTATTTTTTTAGTTTGGCAGTCTGCACCAATTCGGAGTAGCTTTTCTTAATTTAAGATAGTCGGAATCAATGCATGCACACTTGTTGCAGTCATTAGCCAACAAAGCCTTTGCTCTCTTTAAAGCTGTCAATCATCATGTGGTTTGCTTCAAAAGATTTATAGATGTAACTTATGTATGAAATGCATGCAGTGACAGCGTAGTGTGTGCCAGTTACAACTAGCAGAAGGTAATGGCTTCTGTAAATTCACCGTAAACTGTTGCTCACTCTTTCCTAACCAAAATACATTGAAGGTCTTTCTTTTCAATGTCTGTATGCATTCCAGTCTCTTGTCTATAGTATGTATGTGTGCTACCTGTGCTTGAGTGAATTGCAAATGTGGAACATAGTCTCAGGTTAAACTAACTTGTCACCACTGCAGACGGAACGAAAAGATCCTCGAAGCCGAAGCTGACAAACAAGTCAAAGAAGCCCAGGCGCAGATGGTCGAGCTAAAGAAAGAGCTTGACACACAGCAGCAAGCTCAGAAGCAGCAACAGGTCGAGCTCAAGAAGGCCCTCAAGTAAGTATTGTGCATGTGGAAATGGAACGCAGTTGAACCCAAGATAGCAAGATTAGCAAACCCAAGATTAGCAAAACGTATTGTTGGGCTAGTTGGCTTTTCATGATTACTAAAGAGAGTAGAGCGCAGAAATGACGAATGCAGAGAAAAGCGTCAGTCTGTTGTCTGCCCTCTTCTCTGTGTTCATTGTTCTTGTGCTCTGCTCTTTAGTGATTAGAGCAGTAGTCTCCAACTCAGTTCATCTAGCTGCCTGTGGTCACGAAGTTTAATGTCTTGCAATGGCCGAGACAGTGAAGGATCAGGGGAGGGTTGTTGAACTAAACGTCAGCCTAATGTTGCCATTCGTAAGAAGGCATTTCCCCATATTTCATATATGGGTCATTTCTGAAGGGAATTAGACGTCTGATTTCGAGAAACGTATCGGTACTGTTGTCCAGAATGACTTAAATCAGGACGCCGATTCTGAAATATAGTTTTTGTTCCACAGTTCTGTTTAACACATGGTGACCACATAGAGTGCCTCACGAATAAAATGTGCTTGATATCAGTGACGTCGGTGTATCTAATGACCATGCTATGAAAAGAATAAGAAATGTAACGGACAAAGACAGTTATACGTGGGCAGGGCTGCTAGCGAGAGGCAGGGCTGCTAGCGAGAGGCCTGCCATGTGTTCTATACCGCTGGAATAGAGGCTGGGCTATTCTTTGCAGGACTGCATGATAACCAGACATAGCTTGGAGTGTGAGGCAGAGCTGATTGACGTAAGGCAGTGTAATTGGAGATTACAGGGATACAGGCCTTTGTCCTTTTAGTGGGTGTAATGTAGTGATGACGATAGCACCACTAGTCAAGGCTAGCACCACTAGCACCATGCTACAGTCAAATCCCGCTACAACGAAATTGACGGGACGCGTGAAAAAATTCGTTGTCGCGGAATTTCGTTGCAGCGAAATTTCATCTCTAGACCACAAAAGTTGGGAAGATCTGATGATCATGACTCGTCCTTTGGTCCCGGCAAGCGCATGCATTCTCCTTTGCATTTAACTCTCGCTAACTCGGACGTACTTGGTCGCACACCGAGTGAATGTATTGTTACGGTTCGATTGAGGTTAACTGCGTTTATTTACAGATGAAGTGAGGCAATGATAGGTGGTGATGGCGTCCATAGGTAGAACCAGCCGAACCTCTTCTTTCTCTTCTCTCGTGGCTCATACCCTGACCCGGCTCATACCGTAGCAGTATTATCTCGCGTATAACATGCACAAAATATACAGAAAATTTAGCGCTAAACTCGGGGTGCGGGTTATATGCAAATTTCGGTGCGCAAGTTGGCTTCATGGTAATGCAAGGAAGGCGGCTTTGCGTCAATACGAGAGTTATACGCGTGGGTTATACACGAGCAAATACTATATGCAGGCAACCCTCGAAGCGTGCCGAGCACGTAGCGCCGTGAAGGAGCGTGCCAAAGTTCGCTAGAGGCTAACTGAAAACAAAGTGCCGAAGCTTCGCACTACCACAGTCATAAGCAAGCGAAAGGAAAGCCGAAACGCTTCGTGCCGTTTTACGATTTTATTGCCTTTAATCTTTCTTCCGCTGTGTTAGCTGCGTACTTGAGCGTATTCGCTATCGATGATCGCGACGATAGGGACCGCAGTTTTCTGCGCAGCGGTTGCAGCAAACTTTACGTAGTTCCGTTTTCAATCTGTGCGCGATGGCGGTGTTTGTGCCTTCAGAACTGCGTCGTTGCTGTCTGTGATAGCGTCTACTGTGGTTTTGACCGCAGCATTGCTTTGAGTCGGTCCGCGTACGTTAGATGCGCGCGTACTTTCGTGGTCGCCCATGATCGTGTCGACACGACCGCATTTGTGAGCCCAGCGGATGTGGCAGATGTAGTTACGCTTGGACTAGGTGCGCGCTGGCCGCGCATGTGCCTTCAAAACCCCGTGGATGTCATTCACGATTGCAGGGCATGTGACGACGAGCAGTAGTTTTGTTTTGAGTGCTACGTGAAAACAATGGCGGGAGTTCTTGAAGAACGATTCTTCCGCGGCCCACACGCGCGCACCAAACCCGCCGGCAGCATCATGGCGGATGGACAACCTGTCGGCGAGCATCTCAATGGTGAATAATTTACCGGGATGTGTGTGTGGTGGCAGAAAGCACATCTCCGATGAAGACACGGGTCTTGCGATGCGGCCGCACAGCTCTGGCAACGAGAAATGATCGAATTTCTTGCGGAATTTCGCAGCAATCCTAGGCAAGCTCCTTTTCCTTATGTGGTGGCACTCGCGAAAACTTCGTTGAAGCGGAAATACCAAGAAAAAGTATTCGTTGTGACGAGACATTTTTCGCATTGTTTTCTATGGGCGGCTGATGGGGAAACGAAAATTATTCATTGTGGCGGGATTCGACTGTAGCACCACTAGTTAAGGCCAGTACATTTGGCGAGACGAGTGTTACGAGAAATGAGCGGTGATCGATTCTTTACAGGGAGTGTGAGAAGAAAGAGAAGGAGGTGGACGCCAAGAAGCAGGAGTACGCTGAACTCGAGCGCCGGGACTTGCAGTGCCGGGAGACTATCAAGCACACAAAGCAGAAGGGAAAGGAGCTGGAGAAAAATCTGGAGTCGGCTAAGCAGAAGGTACGCTCTCTCACTCCACACTTTGAGGCAAGCGAGTAGGCATGGGCGAATATTCGAATGGATATTACAGTATTTAAACTTGCTTCGGCACGAGTTTAAAATTGCTGAAATTTCGAATTGTTCGAAAAGAACGAATAGACATTTTGTTTACCGCATGTAATCTTCTGAAAAGATAGCTTCACTGGAGTGTGGGGCTGGTATGCCGTGAAACCACCTATTCAAGGGAAATCTGCAATGCTGCGAAGCCACACTTCAAGGCTGAAATGTACACCCGTTAGCAAAAGTATACGGACCACGGGAGCGCGTGCCGAAATCTCTGAGTGCTCCATCTAGGGCCGAGCTGTCTGCCGTTGAGAGCATTGCTATGACGGAATCCGTCAGAGAAATGCTCTTGACAGCAGGCAGCTCGCTACTGGACTGCGCAGATGGCAAAAGTATACAGACGGCAATGGTCCGTATACTTTTGCTCACGGGTGTACATATTACTTGCACCTCTATAATCGTTTCTTTTTTAAGTTTAAACGAGTGTTATTGGGGACGAGAAGTTACAGAGCCGTCCTCTATCGGACGCACCTCTTTTGCGTGCTAGGTAGGATAATGCTGGTGCACTCCTCATAGGTCTGGCCGTCGGCACTCCATGAAAACACGAAGCGGAAGCTTTCCCGGGCATTTCTGTGAATAATTTAAAACAAGGGATGTTTTTGCATTCAAAACTAATAATCTTGGACAAAAAGAAAAGTACATAATTGTTTACCAGCGCTATTTGTTTACGGATTATGTACAGTGAGCGCACATTGCACGTGGTCGCCGTGATGGGGTATCCCCAAACAAGCTTATTGTGTGAAAAGCAAGCAATCCTTGTGGGCGAACTATGTGGCATACATTCTTACATTGATCTGTCTGTAAACAATAAATGGGGCATATCGGAATGAAGCCTCAATTAGCGATTG